>NC_048302.1:8514608-8523745 GCF_013100865.1 Trachemys scripta elegans
GCTGTGACATTATCAGGGATACTGTTCCTGATAGCTTGTAGTCCATCTTTGTGTGGAATATTGGTGTAGAGGGCTTCTACGTCCAGCACTGCCGGCCCCGGCCCCCGGCCCAGCACCCCCGGCCCCGGCCCAGCACCCCTGGCCCAGCACCTCCGGTCCCAGCCCGGTCCCACACCCCCGGCCCAGCACCGCCGGCCCCGGCCCGGCCCCCGGCCCAGCACCTCCCTATTTTCCCGGACATGTTCGTCTTTTTCGGATTTCCCCCCGGACGGGGATTTGAGGCCCAAAAAGCCGGACATGTCTGGGAAAATCCGGACGTATGGTAACCCTATTTTTCTGCTCCGCCCCATCCCTGCATTGCCCCAGTCCTGAACTGTCCCCCGCCCACACCTCCTGCTGCCCCAGCTCTGTCCCCCACGCACTCCCTGCTGCCCCAGCTCCGGCCTCCACCTGCACTCCCTTGCTGCCCCAGCCCTGGGCTCTCCCCCCACCCGCACCCCCTGCTGCCCCAGCCCTGGGCTCTTACCCCCCACACACGCACCCCCTGCCGCCCCAGCTCTGGCCCCCATCCACACCCCCCGCCGCCCCAGCCCTGGGCTCTTCCCACACTTCCTGCCGCCCCAGCCCTAGGCTCTCCCCCAAAGAAGGAATTGGGGAGACTAAATGGACAGTGCACCTCTCTATCTGAAGCCTAGCAAGGGAGGTATGTGGATCCCAGTAGAATTTAAAATGAAAAGTAAAGGAGGGGAGTCTCTGGACCTGGGCAGCTTTAGATACAGTACCAGGCACTTAGGAGGATTTCCACTTCTGAGCTATGGAAACAGAAATTGACTTTTCCTTTCCAGATACAGCTAATATTCAGAAAGGGAATCTAGCACCTGCCTTCCAGATTTGAACACCTCAAAATTCAGGAGTGCTCAAGCTCAATTTGGGCAGCTGTTACTTCATTTCCCCCAAATCAAATATACTGATCCACTGTAACTTGCTGTAGAAAAAGTAGAATAAATTGAGCAAGAAATACTTCCCAGTGGTTATTAGGACTGGAATTGCTATTTTCAACAGCCATTGCGCTTTTTTTTTTTTAAGTTTTAGTTTTATTTGTTTAAAAGGAAGACCGTGATAGTGCATTCCCCATCGAAACAAAGAATGGAACAAAAGAATAATAAAGGCACCTCAACTTTTTCTCATTTATGTAGGACAGTCTTATAATATGCATCCAGATATCTTCCAATCACACAAGCTGAAAATTGTTCCACTTTACTGCAGTTCTGTAATCATATGGGAACCAATCCTGTCTGTGTTCTGTGCACATCCAGAATTCCTGCTGAATGACCCATGCTGGGAGCGAGCTACCAGTGACCCAGGGCTGGGGCAGCAGGAGGGTGCAGTTGGGAGGGGAGGGGGAGAACCCAGGGCTGGGGTGGGGGGCAGCCAAAAATTTGTTGCTTGTGGCAGCAAAAAACCAAGAGCCGGTCATGTCTGTATGTATAAATATCTTCTGTGTGTTCCATTCTATGCATCCGATGAAGTGGGCTGTAGTCCATGAAAGCTTATGCTCAAATAAATGTGTTAGTCTCCAAGGTGCCACAAGTACTCCTGTTCTTTTTGCGGATACAGACTAACACGGCTGCTACTCTGAAACCTGTCAATAAATTCTAGAAAATACTCTCTGACGGTCACCATTGCCGGGACATTTTCATTAGGTTCTGTTGTTGTTACAACATGCACCATTAAAGTCAGTTGATCCATATGGCTGATGTCAGGTGGGCAGTCCAGAATAACAGAGTAATGACTTGCTGACTTCAGATTTGCCACAATCTTCTGTTTGACTTTTGTTGCCAGTAACAGTACGATGTCATTTTGAATTGTTTTTCTGAGGTCGTGGGGTGTGTCCATTTCTTGGCTGGTGACTCTTCTTAGATTCTCCTGGAGTACAGCATCAACCTCAGTCATCAGCTCCACAATTTTAAGGAAGTTTCCATTGTTTGGCACATGCAGCTGATCTGAAGGGCCACGCAGTGCTAGGTTTTGGGTAGCAAGCATTCTCACAATGGCAACCCGCCTTTTCAGAACATTTTGCCAGTGAAGAGACTCCGATGCAATCTTCTCTTGATGCTGATCATCTGTGGTGGTCTTTAACCTTATTCTCATCTCAAGCTCTTTCCACCTATGGAATGCTCTCTGGTCATTTGCTGCCTTCTCACAGCATGCCAGATTTCTAGCCAGATTTTTCCAGTCCTTTGTTCCTGTAGAACCCAATGTGGCTGGAATATTAGACTGGAAGGGTTTGCAACAAAAACAGGATGCAGCATTCTAGGTTTTTGAGTACATAAGCCATGGCCTCTTCACTTTGTCACCATTGGGGATTTCACACCACTAATGTGTTGGATGGAAGCTACTATGTTCATTGTCTTTGAGGAACATGAAGTTTTTCACTTGCTGTGGCCCATGCAGTACAAGGAAGTCCCTCAGGCTACTGCTCAAGTGGGTCCACAGTCCTGGATCATCTAGACTTAAGGAACTAAACTCAGCAGCAGCTGTTTCTTGCGCCTCCACTACACTCTTCTCTGATCTACACTTTTCTTCAGGAATGTGTATGGTTACATCCATTTGAGATGGAGATATGGATGCTGCAGTAGCTGCCAGGTCACCTGCACTCTGACTAACTGGAAGATCAGGCATCTCCTCACCACTCACATCCTCACTGGGGCTGGAAGGTTCACCATGAACATTTGTGTCTGTGTATCTCAGGAGAGCTCCTTCCTGCTTAGATAGAAAAAGCTTCTTTTGCTTTCTTTCTTTTTCTGAATGCTGCCCCAGAGGGGCGTTTTCTTCTTTCACTAGGACGGCTGTTCTGTGCCAGCTATAGTGGCTCTCAACACTCAGTTGAAGGGGACAAATAAGCAGACTGGTAGCAGAGTCTGAGTGAGGGAAGATATCAGCGTCTTAAGGGCCTAACTGGCTCCTACTATTTCAGTTGACTGCCTGTTCTCCTCAAGGGGGTTCAGGGAAGCAGCAGGAAACAGGAAGCTCCCTGAGAAGCTGGTGTTAATCAGTCCAGGCTCCTGGGGGGTGCTGGAGAGGTACACAAGAGGCTCCTCCTCCTCTCTCTCCCCGCAGCTCCTGCTGCTTTCTGTTATTCCCTCTCACCTTTTCGCCTGCCTGCCTGTTATGTCTCTTGTGCCTTCCTTCCTCCAGCACAGCACTCCACCATCTCTGTGCATCTCGAGCACAGAGAATACATAGGCACCCGCAGCAGACACAATTTTCTACACTCTGGGTCCTAGTGGCGGCCCCCCACAGTCTGGCACCTTAGGCGGCCACCTCAGTTCGCCTCATGGTAAGACCAGCCCTGTCCTGTGGGCACGGAGAACCTAACTCCCATTGAGGTCAGCCAGGGAGGCTGGATGTGCACATTACAGGAAATAGACTGTCAGGGCAGCAGAATCCACTGAAAAACCGCGTATTGCGAATTGCAACGCAGGCTCTCACTGGGTGGCTCTTTGTCCTGCCTCTGTTGGCTGGAGCGTGAGCAGAGCTTTATGAGACAGCTGCTGCGACTGTAGCCAGCCATCGAAGCAAGTTTCCCATCGTCTCTCTTCTGGCTGTGGATGCTCGACTGCAGCAGCTCCGCAGAGGTCCCAGCCTCGCTCTTTAATGCCCATTCTCCCCGTGCTCGCATGGCGCTTCATGGACCATTGAGTAGCCTCATGACAACATCCCAGTTGTGGACACAGGCACCAGCAACCGATTCCCCAAGCCAAAGTCCGCTTGGCAATCCAGGGAGCCTTGGTGCATCCCACCTGTCGCCGGAAGTCCCACCCATGGGGGTATTACTTCCGGGGTCAACGTGCCACCTGACCGGAAGCAAGGTGGGTCGTGTGACCCCTCTAAGAACTCCCCCCACCAGCCTCTACCAATCAGGAGGGGTTTCGCCCTGACAGGACTTCCCCAAGAGGAGATTTTGACCAATCAGAGTGACTTTCAGGTTGGGGTGACCCCTCCGGAAGTGAGTCCTGTGACCCCACTAAGAACTCCTCCCAAGGGCCTCCACCAATCAGACTGCAGCACCATTACCCCATAAGTCCCAGCACCAGACAGAGGAGGCGGCCATCTCTTACCAAGGACACGTGTTTTCGAAATCGTGGAAAGGCTGCTGAGAGGAAACATGGACTCGTTCACCACCCCTGTGAGAACTTCGGATTCTGTTTTAGCCCCGAGCACCTTTGACCATCCGTGGAGAAAACGCTACATCAGCGACAGTTCCGAGGAGGAGGTGGGAGCGACCGAGGGGAGCCCTTTGGCCCAGCTGTTGCTGGACACGCCGGAACCTGACCCTGAAACCCTCGTGAGACACCCTGATGAGCGTGACGGTCTCTCTTTGTCCACACCCTCAGAGGTGGAAGGTGATTGCAGCTCGGGGGAGTCACCGGCGGACAAGGCAAACGGAAAAGACGGCGCTCAGGTAAATGAATGATTAAGAAGCGGCAGTCGAGGAGGGGTGGGTAATGGGGTAGGAACCGGGGGTCGCATATATTAAGAAACAAGCAGTGGGGGTGCTTACACGTTTTCTTTTCTGAAAATTTCTCAACAGCTCGACGATGCCTTTCTAGAGGACCCGCAGGCCCTGGACAGCATTGCATCAAGCAGCGAAGATGAACCGGGCCCACCATGTTTTTGCTCAACGCCGATACAAGTTGTTGAAGAGGACTCTGAGGATGATGGCTATGAGGAGTTTAGGAGGCGGCTTGGCATAGAACTAACTGAGCCAGTGCCACGTCGTAAGCGTAAAAAAGTCATGCGGGCTATTGTACGCGTTGCTGTTTATGCTATCCTTAAACACTGCCTTAGGGAAATGCTTTCTGAAGATTGTGAAGGCTGTGTCATAGATGCGCCAGGCCAAAGGCACCATGACTGTGTGACTTGGACTTCAGTGGATATAAACTGCAAGCTCCGGGGCCTGTGTGCTGAGCTGTGTTTGGAAAACTTATTAAACACTGTTATTGCCATAGGTTCTGCTATGCAATGTCTGTGCCTAACCCAAGAACATTTAGCGCAAGGGGTGACCTTGATAAATGCTGTGCAATTCAGTGCACACCCTGACCGTGTTCTAAAGAATATGACCAAACCGGAAGATGCCTGCTTACAGCGTTATATTGACCGTCTAGTCCGCACAAAGAGTTACAGAACCCTGCTTAAGAAAAAAACTATTGGTAAGAAATCTAAAAGGATTAAGTTAGAGAATGGTGAGGGGACAAACATGCGATATAAAACTTGGTAGCTGTAAATTTTTGAAAAGGGGGTTTGTGACTATCTGTGTTTTGTTAGAAGGCCTTTGGCCTTTAAGTGAGCTAAAAGGTTTTAATGAAGCAGTTTGGTTTGTTTTCAAGGAGCTATAAGTTTTTTAAATAAAAAAATTGTTTGTGAGAATTAGCTCTTGTGTTTTTGTGTGTGTATAGCAAAAAGCTGAAATGTATGTTGTGGTGGGAGGGGGAAAAAATCCTAAAAATGTGCTTACAATAAAACAAACAAGGCTAGTTCAGACAATAGAGTTAATATGGAGATATACCTCTCTCATAGAACTGCCTTTACTAGCCGGACCAAAGATTGATTTTGCCCCAGACCAAGGCTTAAACTCATAACCCTGAGCTTAGTAGGCCAATGCTTAAACCACTGAACTATCCTTAGTCTGTTGAACTAAATGGATTTAACCACACACACACCCCTCACTGAATAGCCAGGGTGACTGCAATTACTTACCCTCGTTGCTATAGGGTTACATTTCATGGGAGTGCACCCATAGTAAGGGGTGGCTGGGGGTGGATGCTGAGTTCTGCTTAATAGGAAATGAAATTCAACCTCAGGAATTCACAGATGCTACTGGACAGTTTAAATATAACCCCTGGGGTTGGTGGAACGCTATTGGACAGTTTAAATGTGGTCCAGGAGTTGGTTGAATGCTATGGGTCATTCTTTCTAGGCAACAACCCCACCCCCCAAACTTTAAGCATGAAAGAAACATGTTTTAAAAAAACAACCAACCCCCAAGACATTCAATGAGATCTGCAAAGGGCCCCCACTTGGAAATGGGTACTGTTTAATACTGTAAGAAAGCCACAAATGTATTTTAACTTAAAACTGGAGGGAAGCCCTGTTGTGCAGACAAAACGGTTTCACTACCCCAGATCACAAAAGGGAATGCTATGGGAGGGGTGATTAAATTAACCTGTTAGCAACTGTCTTGAAGTCTGTTTGAAACAATGGGCTAAGATGGTATAAAAACCTCAGGTATGCTGGAGCTTCTCCTTTGCAACAGAAAACTTTCTTGAATAGCTGCTGGACTGCAAAAAGAGGTAAGACTTGCTGTCTTTAACTCTGAAACTATATATTATATAATGCCACTCTTTGCCCAGGCTGTCTTAGTAAATAATGGTGCCTATGTTTATTGCAGTGTGATCTGTTTAGCGTGGAACCAGTAACTTTAAACTGCATTTCACCACCAGGCCAAGGTAAAAACCATTTTAACTATAGTTGTGCTTAATACTGTTGAATTAAAAAAAAAAAAGTATTACACAGGCTGTATAGGGATTAGGGTAATACTAACTAACAGTTTTGCTTGTTCTTGAACCTGAAGGCCCAAACACACATGAGGGGGAACAGAACAAGCATGTGCCTGCAACACTTTATCCCATAGTGAAAGGTAACTTTATTTATTTATTTTTTTGCAACAGGCTTTTAAATGCATGTGGGTTTTTGAAAAGTGTATGGCTGCAAACTTGGTCTGGTGTGTTTTATAAAGCTGCTGTTTTGTGTGTGTGTGAGGGTCCTGTGCAAGGCATAGGGTTTTTTTGTTTTGTTTTTTTTAAGTACTTTGTTTGTTTCAAACTAACAGGGTTTTTTTGTTTGTTTGTTTGTTTGTTTTTTACTGTGCATAATGTGATGGGTTTTTAAAAATGGGGTTTGAGGCATCTCGGGAGAGGGAATGCTACTAACTCACCCAAACACACATGGCTGGGGGAACACAACAACCATGTGGCTTTTAAATGCATGTGGGGTTTTGAAAAGTATTTGGTTGCAAACTGTNGCCATGATTGTTGCTCTAACATCCTCCTGCTGAAAGGGAACAAGAATCAGTCAGAGACTAGACACCCATGACAACGAAGGGCATTAACGGCAACGGGAACCGGCAGAATTTCCACCCCACCCCTCCCCACGTCTGAGGGACGGATTCCCGCACCCAACCCCCGAGACGAAATCTTGTCTCCTCTCTAGTGACCTCCAACCCCTCTCTCACCATTGTGGAATGAACTCCTGCCCCCATTCCTCTCAGGCCCCCCGTGAGAGCTGTTCTACCTCCAACCCCAGCTGGGATTCTGGGGAGCAGAGCTGAACCCCCCTCAGCCACCCTCGCCTCCTCCACCTGAGGGGCTGGGAGGCTCTGGGAGTAGTGAGAGGGGGTGAGAGGATGTGGACACCTTTTCCCAAGGGACGCCCCTGTTGTTCAGATGACGTCATGGACAGTGGCTCTGGGGAATGGGGCACTTGAGCAGCCTCTGCTGACTGACTCCTCCAGTTCTCCCAGAGCAGGGGGTGGCTGGGATAACACGATCCCAGAGCCCTAGGAACCGGCTTGAGGCCCTGAGGGGTGGGAAAGGCTCACAGTGGTCACATGGGGAATTGGCAGCCCCTAGTATGAGCAATGACAGCGTGTCGTGTTGATGTGATGAATGTTAGGAAATAGCCTTGCTGGAGAGCTGGGTCTGCCCTGCTTTGAGCTGCTCAGGGGACAAGCTGGCACTGACGAATGGCACCTGCCTGGGTTCATCCTCTCCTTGCTCCCAGGCCAGTGCATGGGGATGGGATGGGATGGGAATGACTTTCAATGGCCTGGAGGTGAAAGGCCTTGGGACTCTCTCCCCCGTTGATCCTTCTTTGGTTACCTCATCCCCTATAAGCTGTCCGGCTTCCCCCAGGATGGAGTACGTTAGGACCAGCCCAGCCTGGCTGATACGGATCTGGGGGTCATGTATTGCCAGAAGCGCCGCCTGGAGGAAAGATATTCTCTGGCCCTCTGAAAAGATCTGTCCAAAGACCTAAAACCAACAGCACCACAGCCCTTGTCAGTTGCCCAGAACCAGGCTCCAAATCCCTCTAGTATCTCACAAGATGAAGAAGAGTCCTGGGGCAGCCAACCTTTGGGGTCCCATGGACCAAGGGTCCCCCGTCAGTAAGAGGTTGCAGACACTGAGGAATAGCTCTTTCTGGAGCAGGATTCACGGCAGGTGCCATGACATGCTGGGAATGTGTCTGCGCACTCTGGAACCAGCTCACACAGACAAAGGATCCCTACTGCTCCCAGCAGCGATATCACCTGCAGCTCACCTGCTAGAGGAAAGGGCCTTTTAGATCTGCTTCCTTTCCCGCTCCTCACCCCACTGACATTCCCACGAGCGTCATGGTGCAGTGACTCAGCCCAGGAAAGGGGCTCGGTGTCCCTCACCCCAACGCCCAGCGCAAGGGCAGGTTCTGCTCCCTGACTCGCCTGGGCAAACCCCACACCCAGCCTGGGCTTCCACAGGGTGCAGGGACTCCAACGGGGATCTGATCTGGCGATAGCTGGTGTAAACTTCCCAACTCACTGACCCAGGGGCTCCCCTCTCAGACACCAGGCTGTCAGCCAGGGAGAGTGAGCGGAGCCAGATCTCCGGAGATACAATCCTCCATTAACTCAACCCCCCAGGGGATCCCTTGTATGCCACGTAGACATAGATCCATGGAACACACACAAGCCTGGACCATTAGCAAAGCTCCAACCCAGAGTCCTCGGCCTCTTGTAGCCGAATGCTGTCAGCTGGAAATAAGTATCATAGAATATCAGAGTTGGAAAGGACCTCAGGAGGTCATCTAGTCCAACCCCCTGCTCAAAGTAGGGCCAACACCACCTAAATCATCCAACAGATTTTTGCCCCAGATCGCTAAATGGCCCCCTCAAGGATTGAACTCATAAGCCTGGGTTTAGCAGGCCAATGCTCAAACCACTGAGCTATCCCTCCCTCTCCATAACACACTAACTGCAGGGGGAGACAGCTCCACACCTGAGCTGCTGCAATGCACCAGCAGAGAGTCCTTACCTCCCC
>NC_048302.1:8523845-8544552 GCF_013100865.1 Trachemys scripta elegans
AGATTGGATGATTTTTTAAAAGATATGCTCTAATTTACACTGAAAAATATTGGAAAAAAATTATGATCTCTGTTATACAAGCAATTAGACTAGATTGGGGGGGTTGAATTTATCATCTGCAAACACCTTGGGATCCACAGACTATAGCTAAGGGGTCCTCAAAAAGTTGTTGTTACTATAGAACACTGGTTTTCAACCTGTGGTCTGTGGATTCCTAGGGGTCCACAGATTATGTCTACAATTTCGACCTCCATTCACAATTTTTGATTGGTCCGTAAATGAAAAAAAAAAAAACTACAACACTGGTTTAGCTAATCAAAATGGTTCCTTTGGGCTTTGGAATTTATGACTAAATTGAATTTTCATTGTTTAGGCATCTCTTAGGAGATAACACGAGTCTGCACAAGACATCAGATGTATGGTTGTAGTACCCAATGCTTCTATCCCCTCCACTCCTCTGCCTCTTCTCTGGCACAGAGCCCAGGGACAGGAGAAATGGCTCCAGGGAACTGTGCCACAGTGACTGGCTTCATTTTCCCGGGAATAACCGACAGTCCAAAGCTGCAAAACATCCTCTTTGTGTTCTTCTTTGCCATTTATTTCCACGCCCTGGTGGGGAATGTTGGGATGATTGTGCTGATTAGGGTTGACTCCCAATTCCACAGCTCCATGTACTTTTCCTCAGCAACTTGTCACTCTTAGATGTCTCCTCCTCTGCGATTGCCCCCAAGGCGATGGTAATTTCCCTAGTGATGAGTAAAGACATTTCTTTCCCTGGGTGTGTGGTTCAGTTTTTCCTCTTCTCCCTCTGTGCCAACAATGAGCTTTGCCTCCTGGCTGTGCCGGCGTACCATCGCTTCGTGGCCATCTGCAATGCATTGCTTTATAATGTCATCATGTCCAAGAGAGTCTGCTTCTACCAGTGGCTGGCTCTTCCCTATGCACCTGTGTCAATGCCACTGTGCATACGTGTACTGTATTCAGTCTGTCCTTCGGCCACTCCAATGTCCTTGATCATTTCTTCTGCGATATTCGCCCACCACAGGAAATCTCCAGCTCTGACTTTCACATCAATAAGCTACTGCATTTCATCTTTGCAGTCACAGAAACAACAGGCACCATTTTCACCATCCTCATCTCCTACATTTATCTCATCTTTGCCATCCTGAGAATCCGCTCCATGGCAGGAAGTGTAGATAAATCTCTGATAATTTTCATATGACTTTACATTGTGCCTCTTCATATAACCTTGTGGTGGGTCTACCCACGTGTGACCTCTGTTTTCATGGGACTTTGTATCAAAGCCTCATTTAGAAACTTTGCATTGCCCTTGGTATAATATTATAGCCCCTAAGGATAGAATAAGATAGAAGACAAATTTCTTTTTGCTAGCAGTAGAACAAGAGCTCTCCCCCCCGCCCACTCTTAATCAATTGCCCTGTTGAATGAATGAGGTGTGGATGAGCAAGGCATGGAAGGCAGCACCTCCAGACAGCCTCAACTGGTGCAGAGGGGCTGGGAGCCAGACCCAAGGACAATAAAACGTGTCAAGTGGGCTCATTAAAGACAAGCAGACATACTGACGGCCTCGGGGGTTAGAAGCAAGCACCTTCTTTTGAAAACACCCTCTTTGCAGCATTGGGACAACACTCAAAAGAAAGCAGCACAAAGGACCAATGGACACAGACACAGAGTTTGAATCTGGTATAGATTTGCATAAGAGGAAAGCTGCTATAAAAGTGAGGTGTCTTGCAGAGGACCCCGGGTCTCCTCTTGTCAACATGGGAGCATCGATCCGGATCGGCAGAAGCCCGGCTCCACCCCCTCCCCCCATCTAACTCACCTGGCCAGTGAAGTTAAGGGGAGCAACTAATTGGTAACAACAAGACGGAGTGTGTTTGTGTGTGTGTGTGAGGGTAAGTGTAATATATTATATGCATATAATACAGTGTTAATGAATACATGTATTACTAATAAATGTGGCGTTTTGTCTTATTCCCCCTGAAAAGATCCCGTGCAGTACTTTAAGTACAACAGAAGGCACAAAGCTTTCACCACCTGCGCCTCCCAACTGACTGTCATTTCCATCTTATATGGGACCCTGATCTTTACATATTTATGACCCTCGTCTGGCAGCTCAGTGGACTGGGAGAAAATGGTGGCTATGTTCTATACCCTTGTGATCCCCCTGCTGAACCCCCGATCTACAGCCTGAGGAACAAGGAAGTGAAGGACGCCCTGAGGAGGACAATATACCAGAAAATTATTCTTCACGGTATATAAATATGGGGACTGGTTCTTACTGATCAGCACTGGAGTGTAGATATGAGCTAGTTCTCGCTCATTAAGTCAATGTGCAGAAATATCTGTCATCAAGTGATTTATAGGGGAAAACAATAAGGAAATGGAACGTAAGCCAGATAATGAAGGAAGGCGCCATTTCCCTTGAAAAACAGTGTCCAGTAACAGTGTTACAGCTTCTCCTTTATCCATGGATATGTAATTTCTACAATATAGGCATCTCACCCTGTTTGTTCCACTGCTTTTTGAACTATATCGGTTAATTCAGCAGATGTCATAGAGGAGATACTCAGACTATAGTTATTTCCATTTGCCACTGCTATTATCTCAGTTCCCACAGCCCCCACCTAAAATCACTGTACAATTAAATAAAGGGAGGTATACATGGAGAAGTGTTTTTATAGATAGATAGTCAGACAGATGGTTATGTTCGGGTCAGACAGGTAGATGCTAGACAGACAGATTTTTTTATATGGGGATAGACAGACAGATAGATGGTTATGTCTGGGGTTAGATAGACAGAAACACGTCATTATACGTACACGTGAGAAAGGAAGGATGGCCAGAGCTTATCACACTAGCCTAAGACTTGAAGGGTCTGAGTTTAAATTCCTCCTCCACTGCAGACTTCCTTTGTGACCTTGAGCAAATCACTTAGGGCCAGATTTTTTAAAGGGATTTCAGTTCCTAACTCCTATTGAAATCAATGGGATTTATGTGGCCAAAATACCTTTAAAATACCTGGGTTTCGTCTCCCTTTCCCTCTGTTTGTTACGTGTAATATGGAGGTACGAGAAGGAGTGTTGTAAGAAAGACACGAGAAGTAATTATTCTGCTCTACTCCGCGCTGATTAGGCCTCAGCTGGAGTATTGTGTCCAGTTCTTGGCACCACTTTTCAGGAAAGATGTGGACAAACTGCAGAGAGTCCAGACAAGAGCAACAAAACCGCGAGTGCCATGTCTCCGTGCGGCTCCCGGAAGCAGCTGCACATCCCCAATCCGGCTTCTATGCGTAGGGAAAGCCAGGAGGCTCCACATGCTGCCTGTGCCCCCTGCACCGCCCCTGCAGCTCCCATTGGCTGGGAACCACGGACAATGGGAGCAGCAGGGGCGGCGCCGGCAGATGGGGCAGTTTGCCCACCCCGGTCTAAGGCCACAGAATGTTCACAGCTACATGGCCCATGATGCTAGCCTCCATCACTCCCTTGTTAAATCTTCAAACAAGCCCCTTTGTGCTTTCTCCCATTCTGCCCCCCACACTTGGGAGGAGCTCCCTGTAAACATCAGAAAAACGACCTCCTTATCCCAGGGACTGTTTGACTCTTTAACTATTCCCATCCAGCAGGCTTGCCATCTCCTTATGAACTTGCTGCTGCACTGTACCAGTTCTGTGGGGTGCTTTGCTGGGTGCAGGTTGTGATCCCACAGTGTTAATCTTAGGCAACTTTTGTGAGTCAGGCCTGGCCTGCTTGATCATACCTGCCAGTGACTTTGCAGCACAGCCATAACCTCTGTCTCTTCAGTTACAGTGACCTCTTCACACACCTCAATGCTCTCTAAAGGCATATCCCTCTGGCATTCAGACATCAGATCCGGAACGGGCTGTCTTACAATGCTCTGCAGAGAATATCATCTTGACAACGCCTTCCCTGTTGTGATGCACTTTTAACCTGTTTCAATGCACAGCCCGAGGTGCATCCCTGCTGCGGGACCTGTGTGTTGCAGGTAACAGCGGGACCCCTCCCTACCACCTCAGAAGGCCCCTCCCATCAGTTTTGCAATTTGTACTTTTCCACGAGGAGTAACATCAGCAGCAGATCACCTGCAGCAAATGATCACTCACAAGGTCAGCAGAACCCCGTTTATCCCATTGAATTGGGACCAGGGCCAGATTGGTTTCCCATTCATCTGATTAGCCGAAGTTTTGGTTAAGTACGAGGCTGCACCGCCATCTAGTGACCATAGGAGAGATTGCCCACTTCTGGTCCTGTGTGCTCTGGTGGTTGGGTTAATACGGAGAGCTGGATAATGGAGGGTCAGATAAACAGAGTTCTACTGCAGTAGTGTAGCTAGGGGGAGCAGTCGCTCCCCAATGGAGCACATTCCCCCAAAGTGGTGCCTTTTTAACTCACTGACAAAAAAAGGCCCACCCACTGCGGTGCTTTTACTCACCCGGCGGCGCTCCGGGTCTTCGGTGGCAGGCCCTTCACTAGCTCCAGGTGTCTTCGGCAGCACTGAAGGACCTGCCGCCAAAATGCCGCCGAAGCCCCGCGGAGCAAGTGAAGGTCCCACCACCGAGGTGCCGCCGAAGACCTGGGTGAGTAAAAGCGCCACAGCTGGTGGCGCCTTTTTTTCTGATCGCTCCCCCTGTTCCATCCACCTGGCTACGGAACTGATTAGATGCCACTGTTAACAGGCCCCCACTCCCAGAGCACCATGACCGTAAGGGTCACATGATTGCTGTGATGAATGAGACAAATCCCCCTTCAGCTACTTAACCGCCTGGTCCATTGGGTGCCCTGAGGGTCCCGGTCAGCGTGCACCCAGCAAAGGGAACAGAAGGAAACAGGCACTAAAACCGGATGCCAAACCTGCCCAATGGGTGTGTCTTTCTCCCCCAGGGCTGAACATCAGAGAGGCAAGAGAGCTGTGGTGTCGGGACGGGCTCCAGGACACCGAGCGCCTGGGCTATAGGAACATGGTCAGGGTGGGGGAGGTAAGGACTCTCCGCCGGTGCATTGCAGCAGCTCATGTGTGGAGCTGTCTCCCCCTGCAGTGAGTGTGTCATGGACAGGGCAAGAGCCTGCTACTTATTTCCAGCTGACAGTGTTCGGCTGCGAAAGGCTGAGGAGCCTGGGTTGGAGCCTTGCTAATGGACCCGGTTTGTGTGTGTGTTACATGGATCCATGGCTACGGGGCATATAAGGGGTCACCTGGGGGGTTGAGTTAATGGAGGATTGTATAGCCAGGGATCTGGCTCCGCTCACTGTCTCTGTGGCTGACACCCTCGTGTGATGCTCGTGGGAATGTCAGTGGGGTGCAGAGTGGGAATGGAAGCAGATCTAAAAGGCCCTTTCCTCTAATGGGTGAGCTGCAGGAGATATCGCTGCTGGGAGGAGTAGTGTCTCCTTTGTTGTCTGTGTGAGCTGGTTCCAGATCGCGCAGACATATTCCCAGCATATCATGGTACCTTCAGTGAATCCTGCACCAGAAAGAGCTATTCCTCAGTGCCTGCAACCTCTTACTGACGGGGGACCTTTGGTCCATGGGACCCCAAAGGTTGGCTGCCCTAGGACTCTTCTCCTCGTGAGCCACTAGAGGGATTTGGAGCCATGAGAAGGCAGCAAATCACCGGAGAGAATTCCATAGGTGGAAAGAGCTTGAGATGAGAATAAGGTTAAAGACCACCACAGATGATCAGCATGAAGAGAAGATTGCATCAGTGTCTCTTCACTGGCAAAATGTTCTGAAAAGGCTCGTTGCCGTTGTGAGAATGCTTGCTACCCAAAACGTAGCACTGCGTGGCCCTTCAGATCAGCTGTATTTGCCAAACAATGGAAACTTCCTTAAAATTGTGGAGCTGATGGCTGAGGTTGATGCTGTACTCCAGGAGCATCTAAGAAGAGTCACCACCCAAGAAATGGACACACCCCACGACCTCAGAAAAACAATTAAAAATGAGATCGTACAGTTACTGGCAACAAAAGTCAAACAGAAGATTATGGCAGATTTGAAGTCAGCAAGACATTACTCTGTTATTCTGGACCGCAGACCTGACATCAGACATACGGAACAAATGACTTTAATGGTGCATGTTGTAACAACAACAGAACCTAGTGAAAATGTCCCTGCAATGGTGACTGTCAGAGAGCATTTTCTATAATTTATTGACAGGTTTCAGAGTAGCAGTTGTGTTAGTCTGTATCTTCAAAAAGAACAGAAGTACTTGTGGCATCTTAGGCCTGGTCTACACTATGAGTTTATGTTGAATTTAGCACCATTAAATCGAATTAACCATGCACCCGTCCATACAACAAAGCCATTTACTTCAACATAAAGGGCTCTTAAAATAGATTTCTCTACTACTCCCCGACGAGAAAATCGATATCACCTGTTCGAATTAGGGTTAGTGTGGACGCAATTCGACGGTATTGGCCTCCAGGAGCTATCCCACAGTGCACCATTGTGACCGCTCTGGACAGCACTTTCAACTCAGATGCACTGGCCAGGTGTACAAGAAAAGCCCTGTGAACTTTTGAATCTCATTTCCTGTTTGGCCAGTCGAGCTCATCAGCACAGGGGACCATGTAGAGCTCATCAGCACAGGTAACCATGCAGTCCGAGAATCGAAAAAGAGCTCCAGCATGGAAATGTTCTCTGAGATCATGCCGTCGACCAGCAATGAAAGAGCTCATCAGAATGCATGGAAGGACACAGTATCACAGTACAGGAAAGCGGCCAGTGAACGTGAGGACAGGAGGGATGATTGAGACGATAGGTGGCAGCAGGAAAATCAGAGGACGCACCAGGAAGATCAGAGGAGGCACGATGCAATGCTGGGGCTACTGCGGGATCAAATGGACATGCTCCGGCGTCTGGTGGAGCTTCAGGAATGGCAGCAGGATCACAGAGTGCCGCTGCAGCCCCCGTGTAACCACCCTCCCCAAGTTCCATAGCCTCCTCACCCAGACGCCCAAGAACGCGGGATGGGAGGCTCCATGCACCCAACCACTCCACCCCAGTGGACAGCCCAAGCAACAGAAGGCTGTCATTCAACAAGTTTTGAACTGCCTTTTCCTTTCCTCCTCCCAAACCCCACCCGGGCTACCTTGTCAGTTATCTCCCTATTTGTATAATCAATTAATAAAGAATACATGGTTTTTAAACGACTGTGCCTTTATTCACTTTGCAAGCAAGCTGTGATCAAAGGGGGGAGGGTGGGCGGCTTACAGGGAATGAGTCAACCAAGGGGGCGGGTTTTCATCAAGGAGAAACAAACAGAACTGTGACACCGTAGCCTGGCCAGTCATGAAACTGGTTTTCAAAGCTTCTCTGATGCGCAGCGCTTCCTGGTGTGCTCTTCTAATCGCCCTGGTGGCCGGCTGCGCGTAATCAGTGGCCAGGTGATTTGCCTCAACCTCCCACCCCGCCATAAATGTCTCCCCCTTACTTTCACAGAGATTGTGGAGCACACAGCAAGAAGCAATAACAATGGGAATATTGGTTTGGCTGAGGTCTGAGCGAGTCGGTAAAGTGCGCCAGCGACCCTTTAAATGTCCAAATGCACATTCTACCACCATTCTGCACTTGTTCAGCCTATAGTTGAACAGCTCCTGACTCCTATCCAGGCTGCCTGTGTACAGCTTCATGAGCCATGGCATTAAGGGGTAGGCTGGGTCCCCAAGGATAACTATAGGCATGTCAACATCCCCAACAGTTATTTTCTGCTCTGGGAAGTAAATCCCTTGCTGCAGCCGTTTAAACAGACTAGTGTTCCTGAAGACACGAGCGTCACAGATTCATAGATTCTAGGACTGGAAGGGACCTCAAGAGGTCATAGAGTCCAGTCCCCTGCCCGCATGGCAGGACCAAATACTGTCTAGACCATCCCTGATAGACATTTATCTAACCTACTCTTAAATATCTCCAGAAATGGAGATTCCACAACCTCCCTAGGCAATTTATTCCAGTTTTTAACCACCCTGACAGTTAGGAACTTTTTCCTAATGTCCAACCTAGACCTCCCTTGCTGCAGTTTAAGCCCATTGCTTCTTGTTCTATCCTTAGAGGCTAAGGTGAACAAGTTTTCTCCCTCCTCCTTATGACACCCTTTTAGATACCTGAAAACTGCTATCATGTCCCCTCTCAGTCTTCTCTTTTCCAAACTAAACAAACCCAATTCTTTCAGGGTCATGAACCCTTCCCGGCCATCCCGCGTTGATGCTGGTGAAACGTCCCTCGTGATCCACCAGTGCTTGCAGCACCCTTGAAAAGTACCCCTTGCGGTTTACGTACTGGCTGCCCTGTTGTTCTGGTGCCAAGATAGGGATATGGGTTCCATCTATCGCCCCACCACAGCTAGGGAATCCCAGTGCAGCAAAGCCATCCACTATGACCTGCACATTTCCCAGATTCACTACCTTTGGTAACAATAGCTCAGTGATTGCTTTGGCTACTTGCATCACAGCAGCCCCAACAGTAGATTTGCCCACTCCAAATTGATTCCTGACTGACAGGTAGCTGTCTAGCTTTGCAAGATTCCACAGGGCTATCGCCACTAGGGCTGCTCTCATCTTGGTATTCTGGCGCTTCAGGGCAGGGGAAAGCAAGTCACAAAGTTCCATGAAAGTGCCCTTACGCATGCGAAAGTTTCGCAGCCACTGGAAATTGTCCCACAGCTGCAACACTATGCGGTCCCACCAGTCTGTGCTTGTTTCCTGGGCCGAGAATCGGCGTTCCACGGCATGAACCTGCCCCATTAACACCATGATCTCCAAAGCGCCGGGGCCCGCGGTTTGAGAGAATTCTGTGTCTGTGTCCATGTCCTCATCACTCTCATCGCTGCGCTGCCGTCGCCGCCTTCTCCTCGCCTGGTTTTCCAGGTTCTGGTTCAGCATAAACTGCATGATAATGCGCGAGATGTTTAAAATGTTCATGACTGCTGCGTTGAGCTGAGCGGGCTCCATGCTTGCCGTAATATGGCGTCTGCACAGGTAACCCAGGAAAAAAGGCGCAAAACGATTGTCTGCCGTTGCTCTGACGGAGGGAGGGGTGACTGACGACATGGCTTACAGGGATTTAAAATCCACAAAGGTGGAGGCTTTGCATTAAGGAGAAACACAAACAACTGTCACACAGAATGGCTCCCTCAAGGATTGAACTCAAAAGACTGGGTTTAGCAGGCTGTTAATTTCAATAAGGGAGGGGGGAGGAAATGATTACAAAATAAATCTGGTCCACTCCATCTATCTTTTACATCTTAGGCTGGCAGCAGACAGTGCAGTAAGACTGCAAGCCATTGTCATCTCCTGGGTGCTCAGCAGAAGATGGGAAATGACCTGGCTGAGTCACTCCCATCTCTGTATGATGACGATGGCTTACAGTCCTAATGCACCGTCTGCTGCCAAAAGGCAAGGAGCTGCTGCTGTGTATCAATGCAGTCCCACGTCTGCCAGCACCCAGGAGACATACGGTGACGGTCAGCTGTGCGGGCTCCATGCTTGCCGTGGTATGTTGTCTCCACAGGTAACCCAGGAAAAAAGGCGCGAAACGGTTGTCTGCTGTTGCTTTCATGGAGAGAGGAAAGGAGGGGGAGGGGGCCTGATGACATGTACCCAGAACCACCTGCGACAATGTTTTTTGCCCCATCGGGCATTGGGATCTCAACCCAGAATTCCAATGGGCGGGGGAGACTGTGGGAACTATGGGATAGCTACCCACAGTGCAACACTCCGAAAGTTGACGGTAGCCTCGGTACTATGGATGCAGACCACCGAATTAATGTGCTTACTGTGGCCGTATGCACTCGACTTTATACAATCTGTTGTCTAAAATCGAATTCTGTAAAATCGGAGTAATTTCGTAGTATAGACGTACCCAGAGACTAACAAATTTATTTGAGCATAAGCTTTCATGGGCTACAGCCCACCTCATCGGATGCATAGAATGGAACAAACAGAAAGAAGATATTTATACATACAGAGACCATGAAAAGGTGGAATTAGGCATACCAACTGTAAGAGGCCAATCAATTGAGATGCGCTATCATCAGCAGGAGAAAAAAAACGACTTTGAAGTGATAATCGAGATGACCCATAGAAGGTGTGAGGATACTTAACATGGGGAAATAGATTCAATTAGTGTAATGATCCAACCATTCCCAGTCTCTGTTCAAACCTAAGTTAATTGTATCTAATTTGCATATTAATTCAAGTTCAGCAGTCTCTCTTTGGAGTCTGTTTTTGAAGTTTTTTTGTTGCAAAATTGCCACCTTCAACTCTGTCACTGAGTGGTTAGAGAGGTTGAAGTGTTCTCCCACTGGTTTTTGAATGTTATGATTCCTGATGTCAGATTTGTGTCCATTTATTCTTTTGCTTAGAGACTGTCCGGTTTGGCCAATGTATATGGCAGAGGGGCATTGCTGGCACATGATGGCATATATCACATTGGTAGATGTGCAGGTGAACGAGCCCCTGATGGCATGGCTGATGTGATTAGGTCCTATGATGGTGTCACTTGAATAGATATGTGGACAGAGTTGACATCAGGCATTGCTGCAAGGATAGGTTCCTGGGTTAGTGTTTATGTTGTATGGTGTGCGGTTGTTGGTGAATATTTGCTTCAGTTTGGGGGGCTGTCTGTAAGCGAGGACAGATCTGTCTCCCAAGATCTGTGAGAGTGAGGAATCATCTTTCAGGATAGGTTGTAGATCTTTGATGATGCGCTGGAGAGGTTTTAGTTGGGGGATGAAGGCAACGGCTAGTGGTGTTCTGTTATTTTCTTTGTTGGGCCTGTCCTGTAGTAGGTGACTTCTGGGTACTCGTCTGGCTCTGTCAATCTGTTTTTTCACTTCAGCAGGTGGGTATTCTAGTTTTAAGAATGCTTGATAGAGATCTTGTAGGTTTGTCTGTCTGAGGGATTGGAGCAAATGCGGTTGTATCTTAGGGCTTTGCTGTAGACAATGGATCGTGTGGTGTGTCCTGTATGGAAGCTGGAAGCATGTAGGTACGTATAGCAGTCAGTAGGTTTCCGGTATAGGATTTTAAGCTCTCAAAACTGGATACTCTCATGAAAAACCACCTGGCCCTCCATACAGTTTTGGAACCCCAATGTGGCCCTCAGGCCAAAAAGTTTGCTCACCCCTGCCCTAGGTTCTAGCGGCTGCTGCTGGTGGCCTCTAACCTCATTTGAAGATTTGCAAGGGAAGAGATGAAAAGCAAAGCCTGCCGCTGACGTGTTAACAGCACAGCACAAGGTCTCTTCCTTACAGAAAAGCAAAATCCTGCATATGTACAACTTTCCACAGCTTCTCCAGCCAGCTGTACATTCACCAGGTACCCACGTGTGTCCTTGCTGGCTGTTGGACTGCACCATGCCATGGGCTGTGCATTGTCCCGGAGGTACACAGTTAAAGGGATTACCGTGACACAGCAAAGACAACAGATTATTCTGTACTGAGTGCACAGCTCCCGGGGGAACTGCTTCATTTACACTCATTCTACAGGTTTTCCCAATGAAGTAATGTATACATTGAAACCTGCCCCATGTGATTCACTCACTCACTGTAATTAAGGATTCCACTAACCCAATGATTATAAGCCCTGCTAAGGAATTAAGAGGCAGTTTATGCACAAACTACTGGATGCAGGGCTAGGTGTCTCCATGGTCTAAGGTGCACACAATTGAAGTTAAATGGTATTTCACACTACCACCTAGTGTTTCCACATAGAATAGCAGGCAACATTCAATACCAGGATTTTTATTTTTTAAACCCACAATACCCCATTCAAACCAGGTTTAATTAATCGCTGGTGCTCAACTTCAAATGAAAAACACTGGCAGAAAACATTAAGGCACAGTGGGAGGCAGTGGAGAGGATGGCTCTGGGTTCTGGAGTCAGTGTGTACAAATATCTCATATTTAAGTTGTAGCCAAAAATAGAGAGACTTTGATGGCCTCATCCATTAATGAATTTTGAAGTCTCCAAGGCAAAATGGTATTTTAGGGCCAGAATCTGTCCCTCTCACTCTGTGAAATCAATATGGCTGCTTGCAGAGTAAGATACTGTGCAACAGGAATGAGGAGGACAGACTCTGGTCCTTACTGAGAGCTCAGGGTAACAAACCTGACAGTGATGGCTCTTTTTACAGCAGACGTATAACATGTCTATTTTATAGCCATCATACATTGATATTTCTTGCAAGCCCATTTAACTGTACAATAAACTTATTGGCTAGCTGTTAAAACTCTGTGTCCGGCTTTTACTCAGCACATCCAGCTTTCCCTCATACCCGACTAAAATGAAAGCTATTTAACTCGGATCAATATTGTTAATACAGGAGCAGCAGAACCTGATTCCTTTACTCACACTGAGTATCCCCTTACTCTGTGAGCAGTCCCATAGGAATCAATGGGATGATACCATTGCCGTTTTGCATTCGTTTAAATCAGGCTCCCTTAAGGTGTTTTAAATCGAGACTGCCGAAAAGAGTGAGACATCCAAAAATCCCAAGTCCCTTTTGAAAATCTTGGCTTATGATCTTGGTCCCCTGCCTCCTACACAGCAGAGCAACGAGGAGGCTTGTGAGGGGTGCTGATGAGTAGGTTGGGGAAGTAGGGGCACATGACAAAATCCATATAATGTAACAAGCCAAACTGGACATAGATAATCAACGAAATGAAAATAACAAGGCAGACTTCCTTAAAAGAGACACTAGCACAAGATGAGAGCAACTATAACATTGCCATTTGCAGAAAAACGTTCCCATTTATAAGCAAGATATTTACATCTGGTGTCAACATAGCAACATAATGCTAGTAGGTCTCCACAGAAGAGCATTTCTCTTGCATCTTAGCTGGCTAGGCTAGAAGCAGACTGTGTCTTACTAAACAGTCATGCTAATCTGTCCGCATGTGATCACAAATAATTAACCAGGGGAATGGTCACCAATGTCACCAATACAAGATCTCTGCTCCCACTTTTTAAAATTTACATATTTGGAAGCTGTATTTTCAGCTGGTGAGCAAACGATTTGCTGCCAATCTGACTCAGAGATGCTCCCACACAGTGTGTGGGGTACGTTATTCCATACCAAAAACCAGCCATACATTTTCAGGCTTGTTTTAAATTAAAGGAGACGAGCAAAACAAGAAGGAACAAAAGTAAACTCTCCAAGAGGGAGTACAGTGTGTGTCTCCTCTGCCACAGGTTGCATCTGAATTCAACACAACATGGCAGTTACTCCAGCCTGCTCCTAGGTGTTTGAACGTACAATCCACAGAAAACTAAGTCATGAGGTACATAACTGTAAAGTCCATCTGACATCATTCTCCACACATGTTCAACGTGCCCATTGAGGCAGTGTGGGCATAACCAAATTGCTGAAAACAAACTCTGCTGCTGTACTAAGGTATTTCTGTTCCCTGATAATGCTCTGTCCAGGTATTTCTATCAAAACCATAACCATGGAATCTAGGAATTAAAAACCTGGTCCAAAGTTCTGTGAAGCCAAAGAAGTCTTTCTATTAACTTCAATGGGCTTTGTATCAGGCCCTCAGAGAATTCTGTATGCAAAATACAGAAGGATTTGTATTCTCCAGCCCTTCCTTTCATTATACTACTTTAGTGTCTAAGGAAGAGATCGTTTTCCATTGTTAACACCATCTTCCCGTTGGGTCATTAGGACACGGTCATGGAAAGGTGAATGCAAAGAGATAATACTTCCTTTCTACTCTGAAGGTGGTGGGATTTTTCTGGGATGCGGGGGGAAGGGAGGGAGCTTCTAATCTGCAGAAGCCAAACTAGCAAAATCGCTGTGGAATGAAGTTATGTGAGAAAAATGATTATTGTGTATGCAGTGTGCTAATCACTTCACACAGCAGTGGGAAAACAAGGCTCTTGCTCCAAAGGGCCTTTATGAGAATATAATGGGTAAGTGGGCAAGGGTTTGAAAATCAAGGCAGTGTGTTTCCCGCTCCTTTGTCCGTATGTTCCCTTTTTGGATTGCAATCTCTTTTGGGCAGACACCTGTAATGTCTGTATGTCTGAAGTGCCTAGCATGCTTGTGGGAGCTGGAACAATAGCAAGTGGACCCACAGACAGAAAGGTGACAGTAGAGCTGACAGGATGGGCTTCCCCTGTCCCCCATCCAGCTGGAGCCAGAAATCACCCATGCCCCCCCAGGAGAAGGCGGCAGGGCCAGCAAATAGCTGCTCTGAACAAGGGGGGCCTTGAAGACAGGCTCTTGCTACTACCTCCAGCTATGCCTAGAGAGACTGATATATCACATCTCCAGGAGTGGGAGCTGTTCAGGTGGCAGATATCTGACCAGCCATGACAGACTCCTGTCCCAATAAACAGCTAGAGACACCAGCTCACTGTGGCCCCCTAGGGAGATCTGTTCAGTATCGCAGGGTGCTGGCTGGCCATTAGAACAGCCCCCAGTGATTGGCGAGAGGAAGGTGCAAAGGAGAGGAGGAGGGCACTGTTTAGACAAGGTAGTGGTATGGAATTGGCACGGAGCTAATAAAGAATATGCCTCTCTCTCATCTGGATCACTTTGCTTATTTGTTGCTCTCCTTTCTCCAATCCTCCAGGTGTAAATCAGAGCTGGATGAAATTTTTCGTTCTAACCATTTTTTGACAAAAACTGGCCTTTAAAAAAAAAAAAAAAAAAAAAGAAGCCAGAATTTTTTGTGGAATTTTTGAAAAAGAATTTTTCAAATGTTTTGATTAAAAAAAAAAAACACACAAAAAACACACTTTTTTTTTTCAAAACCAAAAATACCACCCCCGCTTTATCTTCCTTCCCTGCCCCTCCTCTTCCAGTGGCAAAAAAGGAAAAGGGAGAGGGGGAGATACAAAAAAACCACTAAAACCCCTCAAAATTAGGGGGGTTGGGTCAAAACATTTCAATTTTTTTTCATGAAACAGATTTACCTTTTTTCAAACCATCACTAGTGTCAATTTTGTCTCCTTTGTTCTTTGGGTAGGGACCTTGTTCTGCTACCAGTCTGCAAAGGACCTAGCACCCTGTGGGTGCTAAATAAATAACAGGACATCAACCAGAGTACCTGTATGTCTTCTCACAGTTATTTATAACATTTCCCTGGTACCAGGCATGGCAGCCTCTCTGAGCAGCAATGTTAACATTTTCCTGTATGTGTCCATGACCATCTGGGCGGAAGGCCTTTCAGCTGGGTTCTTCTTCTTACATGCAGCATGGATGTCGAACAAATGGAACCTGACAATATCACTCCCTTCAACGTGGCCCAAGAAAAAATTGGCGACATCAGGGATTTTCCATATGTCCGTCTTCTCGTCATATGGAGGCATGAGGTCATCTTCAAATGGCACCTCCTCCCCATAGGGCCAAAGCTGTTCAGGAGCTACAAACTCGCCTTGGAGCTCCCGATGGCCACACTTCACCAGCCTGCCAGCGCTCTTGTTCACGAGAGGCAAGGCATCCAAGTCATTCACCAGAACATGAAAGTCACTTGTCAGCAGATACTGCGATAACACCTTGTCCAAGTCATTGGAATCACACATTACTAAGGTGCCCAAAGGACTGTTGTGCAAATAATGGATGATGCTCACATAGTCTATTGCGAGCATGAATCTGCGATGCCAAGTATTCAAGCCCTTATATCTGGGAAGGTCCAGCATTTCATTCAGGCTCTTCAGGGAGCCTAATGGGTGATACTGGGTAAGGACTGTGAACTGCTTCTCGCAATAGCCAAGCAGTTTGACAACATACTTGCTCTGGAGAGACTTCAGCATCTTCAGTCCATGAAGAAAATCTTCCTTCAGCTCTGAGTTGGCGAGCTGGGAAAGGGATACTTTGTTTTCCTTCCATTCAGAAAGAAAGACCTAAATAAAAACAGCAAGAGACAAGCAAAACATTTGGAACCTTTTCTTACTGATCAGTAGAAGCTATTATGGACCTGCAGGTAATGGAATACCCACAACATGGCAAGCTATATGTTCATGCGACACAATGCTGTTAAATGAACAAGTTACACAATTACAAACTAGACTTCAATGCTACTGAAGTTATTAGGTGAGTCTTTGTATACACCTACATGTTACAGTGGAGTTACTGCTGGCTACACAGTACTGACATGATAATTCCTGCATATAGTATTTACTGATCTCTTGTGCTCCCCTCATGAGCATATGACATGGATTAAATGCAAATCAGCCACTACATCAAACTGTCTACAAGAGAGAATTTATATAGACCACTCTCTCTCCTGCCACCCTTACTCGATCTGAGGGCTTGCCTACACTACTGCTGCCGGTCGATTTAAGCTATGCGATTTGAGTTACGCTAGTAATAGGCTGTTGATTAATCGCAGTTAACTCACGCAATTAACTAAAAAAAAGTAATTGTGATTAACCACACTGTTAAACAATAGAATACCAATTGACATTTATTAAATATTTTTGGATGTTTTTGTACATTTTGTACAATCAAATGTATTGATTTTTATTACAATCACAGAATACAAAGTGTACAGTGCTCACTTTATAATATTATTTTTTATGATAAATATTCGCACTGTAAAAATGATAAACAAAATAGTGTTTTTCAATTCACCTCATACAAGTACTGTAGTGCAATCTCTTTATGGTGAAAGTGTAACTTACAAATGTAGATTTTTTTTGGTTACATAACTGCACTCAAAACCAAAACAATGTAAAACTTTAGCGCCTACAAGTCCACTCAGTCCTACTTCTTGTTCAGTCAATTGCTAAGGCAAGCAAGTTTGTTTACTTTTATGGGAGATAATGCCGCCTGCTTCTTATTTATAATGTCACCTGAAAGCGAAAACAGGCGTTCACATGGCACTTATGTAGGTGGTGTTGCAAGGTATTTACGTGCCAGATATAACTTAGAGAATTTTTTCACTTCAAGTTCCCAGAAGCAAAGACAAGGTTTTCATCTCGAGGCCAAAAGACCAAAAACATCAAGACACTTGATCACGGCCTTGGATAGACCAAGAGACTACCTACACTTGACCAGAGCTCGGAGAGCCAAGACGCTTATGCTAAACATTCGTATTCCCCTTCATGCTTCGGCCACCATTCCAGAGGACATGCTTCCATGCTGATGATGCTCGTTAAAAAAATAATGTGTTAATTAAATTTGTGACTGAACTCCTTGAAGAAGAATTGTATGTCTCCTGTTCTGTTTTACCCTCATTCTGCCATATATTTCATGCTATAGCAGTCTCGGATGATGACCCAGCATATGTTGTTCATTTTAAGAACACTTTCACTGCAGATTTGACAAAACGCAAAGAAGCTACCAATGTGAGATTTCTAAAAGTAGCTACAGCACTTGACCCAAGGTTTAAGAATCTGAAGTGCTGTCCAAAATCTGAGAGGGATGAGGTGTGGAGCATGTTTTCAGAAGTCTTAAAAGAGCAATGCTCCGATGTGGAAACTACAGAACCCAACTACCAAAAAAGAAAATCAACCTTCTGCTGGTGGCATCTGACTCAGATGATGAAAATGAACATGAGTCAGTCCGCTCTGCTTTGGATTGTTATCGAGCAGAACCCGTCATCAGCATGGACACATGTCCTCTGGAACGGTGGTTGAAGCATGAAGGGACATATGAATCTTTAGCGCATCTGGCACGTAAATATCTTGCCACGCCGGCTACAACAGTGCCATGTGAACGTCTGTTCTCACTTTCAGGTGACATTGTAAACAAGAAGCATGCAGCATTATCTCCTGCAAATTGTAACCAAACTTGTTTGTCTGAGCGATTGGCTGACGTAGGACTGAGTGGTCTTATAGGCTCTAAAGTTTTACATTGTTTTATTTTTGAATGCCTTTTTTTTTTTTTTACATAATTCTACATTTGTAAGTTCAACTTTTATGATAAAGAGATTGCATGACAGTACTTACATGAGGTGAATTGAAAAATACTATTTCTTTTGTTTTTTACAGTGCAGGTATTTGTAATAAAAAATAAAGTGAGCACTGTGCACTTTGTATTGTGTTATAATTAAAATCAATATATTTGAAAATGTAAAAACATCAAAAATATTAAAATAAATGGAATTCTGTTATTGTTTAACAGCACGATTAATCGTGATTAATTTTTTTAATCGCTTGACAGCCCTAGTAGAAACATAACTCAAGTCGCTGTAGCTTAGATCTACTTACTGCAGGGTCCACACTACACTATGTCGACAACATTGCTTCCGCCTCCTCTCATTGAGGTGGAGTACAGAAATTGATGGGAGAGTGCTCTCTCATCGATTTGAGCGTGTCTTCACTAGTGAAGACCAGCCCTGAGAAGCATCATATTCCGCAAGCAGTGCTGTTGATTTCAGTGGCACTTCTTGCAGAGAGAGTAAGTTACCATTCAGTGTAAGTGAGGCAAAGTCTGACTCTATGAGATCATCTCCTCCATATTCTGTTTATGTCATCCATAGTCATCATAACTCTGTGTTTCTGTAATAATTATCTATTGTGGAGACAATTATCCCAGCATAAGCACTGATAATCAGCTAACACACCATGTGAACTTTTCCTCTTGGAGATCCACCTATCCAACATGATACTAACCTTTTTCACAGCCCCTTCACCAACACACTTCAGTTTCCTGACTTCTGTATTTATGGCTTCACAAGACAGCCATGGCGAGCAATTTTTCAATGATCCTAATCTGAAGTACCCAAATGGGCAGAGGCTGGAGCCCACGTCAGGCTGCCCGGTGGTGATGGAGACATTGTTGAGATGCATGTACAGAAGGAAATTCAGGAGCAGCACAGCTAGAAGCAGCAGCACCAACAAGACTGGAGGAATTTCCCTTCGGAGCAGCTGTTTTTTAACGTATTGGAGTTTTTTGTCCATGTTGCTATCTTCTACATTCTCTGTAATTACACAAACAACCCAGTAAACACAACACTCTTTTGCGACAAGGAAAGACAGGAGACAAATGTTTGGGGGACTTTTTGCGAAACCCTCCCTCTCTAGCCACCCAAATCCTACATAAGATCTTTAACGAGACACCATCAGTGTGAAATAGAGTCAGCTGATTAAAAAAAAAAGAGCAAAAAAAGTCACTTCAAGCTCTACTCCTGCCTTCGCATACCCCTGTCCTTTTTTGTGATTTTTACAAACATAGGCCCCAATCCACAAATCTGCTTTGTCTAGGAAATGAAGGAGCTCTGCATGGACCCAGGGAGCAGAAAGCAGAGCTGCAGAGGCAGGGAGAAGGAAGGACTGATGCTGTCATACTGGTGGGGTGCATTCCTCAGTGCTGAGACCACTCTTGGTATTGGTGCACTGTGGGGTATTCCACCACATCCAGTCTGTTACTTCGCACAGAGAACTGCTGTCAGACTTGCCTCTGTGAAATTGAAAGAGACAGGGACACAGACCACTTGAGAGAGGGGGATAGGCAGTAAAATTAAAATCCCAAGCATCCAGGGCCAGTATGTGCCTGAGAAGAGCAGAATCTGACTATTAACAAATAAAGAGACTTCGAATGATTAATTCAGTGAACTTTAGAATCAAACTGTATCTGAAATGCACTCTCCTGTGCCTAGCAATCACAGAGCAGAGCATGGTTAGGTCCTGCTGCAAGCCCCTTGTAGTCCCTGACCCTAGGCTGAGCCTCATTGCACTGAGGTCCAGGGGGCCTTGGACAGGGGCCTGTCTGAAGAGATCAGTGCCCAAGATTGCTGTTACCTCTGCAATTCGGAGGGTGACAAAATGAATCATCGAGGGAACGGCAAGGGAGAAAAGGCAGATCGCAAACATTCAACATACCAAATCCCGTCTATTTAACTATCCCAGGGCAGGAATCGAAACCTGAAATTCCCCTGGCAATATTTATTAACAAGTCACCTCAATACTGCAAAAGGCAAATCACTTCCCCCAAACTGAGGGCCACTACACAGGTCAAACAGGCCCCTGCACTTGGGAACAACTCCCAGCTCCCCACTGGGTCTGGGTTTCTTTGGGGTCCATCAGGCCCAGGCGCCTACCGGGACAGGCTCCGGCTCCGGCTCCTCCCGTCCTGTCAGCCGGTGAGCTGGTGTCTGCACCGCGCCTGGCAGGGTGCCTCGGCCCCGGCCCCGGCCCTGCCCACTCAGTAACGGCCGGACATTAGGGTACCCCTGGAGAGAGGCTGTGTCTGTCACCCCCGCGAGCCGGCGTGACTCCGGAGTGACTCCGGCGCAGGCGCCTCACGCCGCGGGTCGGAGCGCGCACCGCACAGAGCTCGCGGTGCAGGAGGCGCCCGCCCCCGGGCCGGGACTCTCCTCAGCCCGGCTCCGGCCTTCTCCGGTACCGGGGAGAGCTCGGCCCGCCCGCCCCGGGGCCCGATTCCGCTGCCACGTGCTGCCAGCGCCCCCCCGATTCCCCTCGCCGGGCACAGCCCGCCCCGGCCGGGAGCCGGAAGCCGCAGCGCCCGGGGGCGGGGAGAGCGGAGTCCCTCCCGGCGGCGCGGGAATGGCGGGGCCCGGCCGGGGATGTGGCCCCTCGGCCACCCTCTGCGTGGCGGTGACCGTCCTGAGCGCCGTGCTGCTGGCGCCCGGCCTCACCCAGCCGCACGGTAATGCCCCCCCCCCCGCTCGCCTCCCTCCTTCCCTCCCTGCCTGGCCTGAGCTCCCCCCGCCTGAACCCCTCTCGATCCTTCCCCCCCGTCTGCCTCCCGTCCCC
>NC_048302.1:8546662-8618990 GCF_013100865.1 Trachemys scripta elegans
TGGGCACCTATTACCCTCCACCCTGTCCCAATTTTTCACACTTCCTATCTGGTCACCCTATCCACACTATCTTGTCTGCCCCTTGCCTTCCTCCATCACTTCATCTGCCCTCCCATTCCCTTTACCCCTACCTCGTATACTTTGCCCCTCTCAGTCCCTGCCTCCTTCTCCCTACCTCTGTCTGTCACTCCCTCCCCACTATCCTTTCACACTCCTCTCTCTCTCACACACTCTCACACCATATACCCCCACCTACCCACCCTCTTCCCCCCAACTTACTGTCTCTCCATCATAGGGTGACCAGACAGCAAATGTGAAAAATTGGGACGGGTGTGGAGGGTAATAGGAGCCTATATAAGAAAAAGACCCAAAAATCGGGACTGTCCCTATAAAATTGGGACATCTGGTTGCCCTACTCCATCACTCTCACTAGGGTGACTAGATGTCCCAATTTTATAGAGACAGTCCCAATTTTTGCATCTTTTTCTTATATAGGCTCCTATTACCCCCACCCCCGTCCTGATTTTTCACATCTGCTGTCTGGTCACCCTAACTCTCACTCTCCTACCACCTTGCTGTGTCCCTCCCCCAGTTTCAGAGGTACTCTGTCTGTTCTCTGCAGTAGCACTCCCACCCTTGCCTGGATTGGGCTGGGGTTGGTTTTCCATTCTCCTCTCCTCCCAAACATGTTTCACAGCTAGAAATGCCTGCCTGGTTTAGAGCAAAGCTCTTTGCTTGGCCACACCACCGACTGGAGCTCCATTGGGATCATCCCCACCTAGACCTGAACCTGCAGGTTACTGCATGTGGGTGGGCCCCTGCTTCTACGTATAGCCCCATGGGATTTTGTAGTAGAAAGAGAGAACCTGGAGCATAGGGCCTGGTGTAAAGCCGGAGGCCTGAACCAAAATCAGCAAAAGCCAGGCACTGCCATAAGCAAAGCCTTGCTTACAAGTTCACTGTCTGTACATGAACTTGGCAAAGACATAGTGAGCCATTGCTATAATACAGGCACGCCTAAGAACAGGGTGGATTTGATTTAATCATGGATTTCTACATAAAAGTGCATTCTTGTTGGTTGTTATAACCTTGATACATATTCTTCACAACTCAGAGGTAGATGTAGGTTTCATTTTTAGAAGGTACACACTATACATTTTTAAAGTAAACTTTTCAGATTAGTTTTACAGCTATATCAGAAAATGAATGAATGAATGATTAGTTATTTCATTAACCAAAGGTAACTGAAGCAGATAGTTCATCTCCCAATGACTTCATAAATATCTCCAATTCAACAGGTTAATTCTTACTATTTGGAGGATTTTCTAGCCACGCTGTATTAGGAGGAGAACATCAACATTTAAATTGTTTTATTTAATTAAAAACAACGTTCTGTATTCTGGATTTTTTTCTTCAACAGCAAACATAATATTTTAACAAAACAAGCATTTGAATTTAGTTAAACATTCAAGTTTTTTTTTAAATCAGGTTTGTTTTTGTTAAAATTGTTTTTAACTAAAATAGTTAAATGAAATATTTTTTTTTAAATTGACTATGTCAGACAGGTCAACATGAGAAACTTAAAATATTGGCTTCTGTAGCTAAATCAGTTGTCTTCACCTTCATTTTCCTATTTGTTCATAATCTGAAAAAGAAAAACAAGCTTTCCTGCTTTTTCAGGACCCATATGATTTCTCAATTTGGAATGCCTTAGTCCAAAGGAAGAAAATATTCTTTCTACACCGGCAGAAGAAGCTACTGCTGTTAAAACTGAGATCATCACTTCAACAGTTCCTGAATCCAAGTGTTTAAGTGACTTCCACCAGTTCACTGGTGTAACTTTCTTTAAAACCTCATCAGCAAATATATATTTCTTGAATGGTTCACCCTTAGCTCTGAAGTTTATTATAGTTGGCATTATGAAGGGATGATTGCTGAATGTCCATGTCATAGCCAACTCCTCTTTTTCAGCAGTTAATGTTTGACCCTGGTACAGAGTATTGAGAATATTTGCAAGAAAATGACCTGGAGATAGTGCTTGTCCCATTCGTTTTTTTAATGCATGTGATTTAACTGTCATTGCATATTTCTCTTTTTAAGATCTCAGTTCCGTCCAAATTTCAACAGCGTCAGCAATAAAACAGCTATTTCTCTGCATTCTGTTCAAGGCAACAGAAATAGGCTTCAGGCAGCATGTGTTCAACATCTCTCTTAAGCCCAATGTTGTGAACTTTGGCTGTGACAGTGCCATCTATTTTTTCACAATTTTGTTCACAAACTGTTATCAGATTAGGCCAGTTCTTGATATAGTGCTCAAAACAGTCCACTACTGAGTTCCATCACATGTCTTGTGGGCGAGTTAGCTTGGTTCCTCCCACTTTTTTCAGAGCAGCTTCTGCAAAGTGGTTGTTACGGAAGTATTTTGCAATTTCAACAACATTAGCCTTTATTTCTGGAACACTGAAGTCTTTGGCTAGGAGGTTCATCAAATGAGCACTGCGACCGTATGTTATCAGCTTAGGACTCTCTTCAAAATTTCTTCTCATCTTGGATACATTTGCAGCATTGTCTGTGACCAAGCTGCGTACTAGACATTTGATTTTTTTTTTCAGTTTGTTTGTAAGTATTCTGTTCTTGTAAGTATTCTGCTGTGTGTGTATTTCCTGATGTATCAGTTGCTTCTATAAGGAAGGCATTCCCTTCTTCTGTTGTCACACAAGCACATACAACATGATCATTGCGGACACTGCTCCACCCATCAAGACTCAGGTTAACAATTTCACCCTCTAGACCTTTTGCACGCTGCTCAATTTCTCTTTCATACACTCTATCCAGCAGTTTGCCTGCGACATCTGCTCTGTTGGGTGAACTGTATCCTGGTCTTAATGACTGAACCATGTTAATGAAGTGTGGGTTCTCAATCATACGGAAAGGAGAGTTTGTTGCATAAACAAATCGGGCATTTTTTCATCAATTACCTCTTTTTGTAATCTGCTGGTTCTTATCTCAAACTTATCTATGGTTGTTTCTGGATGATGGAGATTTTTTTTTCTTTTCTCACCTCTATATATTATTTATTTATTTAAAAACATGTTTGCTGTTAACAAGCTTGTTAACTCTGGAGACACAAATCCACAGTTTGAGAACTGCAAAACTAAGCATCTCTGATGGTATCTTCTAGACTGAGCACTGAATCCCATTGGGTAGATAGAAAGATTAACGTAAATAATCTATATAGAAGCCCCTGCAACCCCCCAATTGGGTCCCAAATCCATGAACTATTGGAACTAATTTTCAAAACTTCCTAAACATTACATGAATATATTGTCTCATACTATAGAATTTGAATTTATAATCCCTATTCCATGATGAGATATCTTTGAGCTATAATGTATCTTAATTAAAACTATCTTTAGATAGGTTTTTTCCTCAAAAAGCATTTTAACCAAAAAATCCGATTTAAATTTTAAAAATCCAATTTTTTTTTTTTAAAATCACTGATTTGTATCCACTCTGCCTAAGAAGTACTGGGCACTGGGTATTCATATAGACACATTCCAGAAGGCTAGTACAGGTCCACCCCAACACAGAGTTATGGCATAAATACAGTCCTGAGAGATGATACAGGAACACACCAACCCCGAGTAAGATAAGGACGGCAAGGCAGGGTGTTGGATGAAGATGTTTTGTTTAATCCAGGCGGCACAAGGTGTAGGGTCAGGAGAGTAGTACAGAACTTGTTTGTATCAATGTATGAAAGAGAAGTCATAGAAGGGGCACTTTTGTTCCGCCTAGGGGACAGCAGAAAGTCCCACTCCTGATTGAGCTGGTCCATTGTCAGAGGCATACATGTGTTACTGTATATGTAGAATCTATGAGGCACTAGGACCGTGCTTCGTCGGCAATAGGGTTACCATACGTCTGGATTTTCCCGGACATGTCCGGCTTTTTGGTCCTCAAATCCCTGTCTGGGGGGAATTGCCAAAAAGCTGGACATGTCCGGGAAAATAGGAAAGGGTCTTGGGGCTTGGGTCCAGGCTGGACCCGGAGCCGCTGGGGCCAGTGCCGCTTGACCAGGGCTGGAACCGGGGCCCGAGTCGAGCTGGGTTGGAGCCGCTGGGACCGGAGCTGGGGGTGCTCGGCCGCCGGCCGGAGCTGCTTAGCCGGGGTGGGGCCGGTGCCCCGGGGCCCGAGCCAAGCTGGAGTTGCTAGGGCCGGGGCCGGTGCTCTCGGCCGGAACTAGGGCCGGCGCTCCAGGGCTCGAGCCGGGCCAGAAATGCCGGAGGCAGAGCCTCTTGGCCAGGGCCGGCCGGCCGGAGCCGCTCGGCCAGGGGGGCCGGACTGGGCCGCGCCTCCTCACGCCTGCCCCAGCCTCAGCTTACCTGCTGCCTCCCTGTTTCAGGCTTCCCACAAACATTTGATTCGCGGGAAGCAGGGGAGGGGGAGGAGCAGGGCGGCGGAGTGTTCAGGGGAGGGATGGAGTTGGGGCGGGGACTTTGGGCAAGGGGCAGGGGTGGGACCCTGTGGAGTGTCCTCCTTTTTTTTTTAAATTAAAATATGGTAACCCTAGTCGGCAATAAACCGGGCCAAGCACCTTCACAACTGACCCAAGTCTGTGGTTTTTCTGGGTAGTAGCTGAGGGGTGAAAATATTATCTATCAAGGTCTGCTGAGCCAGCTGTCTGCAGAGCTGGGGCGGCACGCAGTGAGAACACACACGTATGCCAGCTGACAACAGGTTCTATGCAGTGACAGAATGTGAAGTAACTCGCAGGTTCAGGGCCCCAGAGCTCATCACTCAGAAGAGATTCCCATCCCACCCAAAACAAAATGGGACTTTGTATGTATGTAGGGTCTGTCTTCTGATGATTAGATTCATGGAGGAGAGCACCCAGTTTGCGGGGAGCTCAGAGGGAGCAAGTACTACCCAGGCAATATCCCTCTCTCCTGCCCCCTTGCTACATCTGTGGGTATGTCTATACTGAAACTAAAAGGCGTGTTCTTAACTCGGGACTGCCTGCTTGGGTTTTAACAGCAGGGAGGACGTGGCAACGTGGTTTTTAACTGCGCCTAACTGCATTGCATAGGGCACAAAAATTCTCACATCACTGAGCAACATAATTAAGCCAACATGAGCCCCATGGTAGATAGACAGCACTAGGTTGATAGAAGAATTCTGCCGTTGACCTGGCTATTGCCTAATGGGAAGATGGATGAAGTACAGTGGTAGGAGAACCCCTCCCGTTGCTGTCGTGACTGTCAACACTGAAGCACTACGGTGGCTCTGCTGTTGCATTTGAAGTGTAGACACAGTCCTGGTCTATACCTAAATATTAGCTGGACCTAGCTACCTCACTTAGGGCTGTGAAAAATGTTGTGGCCTATGTGAGATAGTTAGGCCTCGCCTCCACTGTAGACACAGCCAAGTTGACAGAATAATTCTACTACGTCTTGGCGAGATGGGTTCTATATATTGATGGATAAATCCCGTCTTTCGATGTAGGAAGTGGAACAGCTTCAGCGCTGTATCTGTGCCGCTGTAATCACATCCCTTCAGTCTGTACACCAATGGTGAGCACTCTTGTTACCTGCCCAGTCTGATTCCCCAGTGGAATAATAGTACTCCGGAGCCACGCTGAGGTGGAAGTAGGGCTGGAGAGATGGCTTCTTTCCCATACAATTTCTGTGGTGCGTAAATTCTCAAGTATGAGCCACTGTAAATAGGTGAGGATTGGTAAGGCTGCAATATAGTGTCTATGAGCTGTCATCATTCTGTTAACAAAGTTGCTTTATGTCCTGCGGTGTGTTATGCAGACTTTCCCCTTTCAAAATATTAACATACGCCTTTCTCTCCATTTCTGCATCAGATTTATCCAGAAGGAGACCCTTAGGGCTGAAAATTGATCAGGCTTTACTGCTGGTGCACAATGAGTTGATCCATGAGAACTTGACAGTCTCCTGGCTTTCTGATTATTGTTACCAGGTAAACAGCCGTCTCCCTTTGTATGCTATGTAAGGTTTCCTTTTAGGGGAAGGCAAGACTATGGCACTGGACCCAGGCTCAGATTGCAGCTCATGTAGACAATCCTGAGCTTGTGGACACAATCTAGCTAACTCAGGTAGCAGAGAAGTGAAGCCACAGGAGTGTGAGTTTCATTGTGAGCTGTACAATCCTGCCCAGAACCCTGGATAATGACTCATGGGGCTAGCCCCTGCGGCAGTGTGCGCTGCCACACGCCTTCACCGCTCCAGCACCGGGGCTAGCTAGATTAAAGCTGGGTTGCGTCTGCAGGAGCTACAGTCACACCCTGTGACTGCAGTGTAGACAGACCCAAAGACTTGTTCCCCTAAGGGATTGTGGAAATACTCGTGTTTTGAAAGTCCTAATTTTCTGTCGCTCAGGTTTTTCAGCTAGTTCTTGGATGGGCAAAGGATCCATGTCATAGACGGTGGGGAAAGGTGGACATCTTCCATGCTCCCCACAGCCTCCAAAATCTTCTCCCCCGACTCCTTTATCCCGCGTGAACCCTGACCCCATTCTGGACCCTCAGCCAGTGAATCTCAGATATCTATGGGACTCATACCCTCAACAACGTCTTGAGGGAAAGAGCAGCAGGATGCAAAAAAAGGATAGGTCTCTCCTTTGGATAATGAGATTGTCCATAGTTACAGTGCAATTATAAGGATTTCTTTTTAAGTTTGAAAGGTGTATAAACCCTCATGCTTTAGGGCATAAGCTAACCACCGATGACTGGTGAGGGGTTAAGAAGAAAGCTCCCTTATGGTCAGGTTATTCCATAATTACCTCCTTCAGGCTTTCTTGTATCTGCCTAGTGCTAGCAGACTAGGATACTGGGCTAGCTGCTCTGATCTGATATGGCATTTCCTGTGTTCTTAGTGGAGTGTGTCTGGTGTTTTTAAATGATTAACTTTCCAGTATTTTAATTTATTCCTGTTTTGTAATTTGTATTTAATCTGTTGGGTTTTAGCCCTTTTGAAAATCCCACCTTGAGTGCCTAACTTTAGGCTCCTATTTTTGAAAATCTTGGCCAATAATTCTTCCTCCAGCCACAGCTCACAGAAATGTTACCTGCTTGCTGTTGGACAACCCTGGCTTCCTTTGTACTCCTCTTTGAATTAAAAAAATAATAATTTTGCTCTGCCTAGTAAAATCAAGTAGGTTTTTTGTTTTTGTAATCCTTCATCTGTCCTCATTTTCTAGTGCTTGTATCAAGATCTGGTATCCGTCCCAATGAGCAACACGTCAGGAAAGCCCAGCATTGTAGCAGTAGCAGTGGATTCTCAGCATCCAATCACCCTACATCTCAATGGCACTGGGGCAGGCAGAGAGCTTCCCAGGTTTGTAACTGATCTGAAGATAATGTGTGTTGAAATAACCCACTAATGCTTACATTTTCTGTCACTTGCCAGCCACTGTCCCTAAAGTCTGTGGCCTCCTCACCACAGTTATTACTAGCATTTGGGAAGCTAGATTTGCAATTTAATCTTCATAATACCAACAGTATAAAAATATAATTTGTTACGATAGTGCCTAGCTCACCCAATTACAAGTTGCACCCCGTAGAGCTATGTGCTGTACAGACACACATAGAGGCAGAGTTTAAGGCCAGAAAGGACAACCAGATCATGTAGTCTGGCCTCCTGGATATCACAGGCCACTAGACCCAACAACAAAATCAGACCAAAAGTCTATGAAGTCATGGTTCCCGCTACACAGTCAATAGCGTAAGAAGTCATGTGACATACGAAGGGTGGAGTGTGTCAACGGTGGGCTGGAGCGATCAAACGATACAGTGGGGAAGCCAAACCAACGCTGACAGGAGAAGTGGCTTTGGGAGCTGCTCGGTGGCCAATCGAAGAAATGGCTGAATGAACAGTGCATTGAAAGCAGCAAATCAGGGAGCAGGAGCCAAGCTGCAGTAACTATGGCAACGCAGCTAGAAGACCTCACCAAGTAGGAAAAAAGAAAAATCTGGTCACAGGGTGGGGCCTTTACAGCCCCTGTCTCCTTTTGTATGTGCAGGGAGAGGTGGTCACTGCAGCCCCACTGCAAGGAGGACCATGGGCTGTGTGCTTCCCAACATGCCCCTACCCTTCTTCCCATAGCCCTTCCGTCCTTTCAACCCACCTCCCAGCTGGCCTACCCTGTAGTCCAGCAGTCCCTACCACAGTACCTGCAGGCAGTAACGATGGCACAGCAAGTCCCAGCACAGGTTCCCTTTCCGTCTCCCTTCATTCTTTGCAGGATCCATTACCATTTTGGAGAATTTGGAAACTATTCGCTTGTGGTAAAGAGCTTCGCTAGCAGCACCAAGATGATTTCCTGTGACATAATCATCAACGAAAGTCCTGTCAACAGCCATCTCCGTACGTAACACTTTATTTCCCCCTTTCCTTGTGTAAATCAAGTTGTTGTTTTTTTTTCTTTCAGGAAATCATCTCATTAAAATTCGCTTTAGCCCCCTTCCTAGCAAATCCTTGAGCCTAATGAACTCCCTGCATCCACTCCCTGTGCTCCTTCACCCATGCCACAGAGCATCTGTTATCCATTTGGCCCGAGCAGTTAGCTGATATTCAGGGGTCTTGCAGATTGTTCCTATTAGGAGGAGGAATTGATGATGGAGTCAGGTATTTCTTTGATGTGATCCTGTTTATTTACAAAGAATGTACAAAGTCTTATTTCTCTGAACACAGTAGGAATCAAACAGCATGAGGCAGTTTTTTTGCTTAGAGTCCCAAGCCTCTTTCAGTCAGCACTCTACCCAAACATTCTCTCTCTTAGCTTTTTTTCAGAGTCATGCTACAGGCGCATCTCTGCCTGCATCTAGGCTTCCTTACTACCTTCTCCAGGACATTTTGTGTTTTTTCTGCTGCTTCTAACACACAGACACACAGCTGCAATCAGATCAATCCCCTGCCTTTGTGATGAGACCTCTGGGAAACCCCTTGGACTATATGGCCCAGGCTTGCATGTGGCCCAGTCTTTGGGAGCTAGTTTTCCATTGGTTTAGCTATTACTGAACAAAGGGCCATTTTATTTTTCCCTCGTTTAGCCTGAATAGAAGGCAGCTATCAAACCCAACAGCTTCAAGGTGGTATGATTGCCCAACACCCATCATAACATATCTCTGGATTAAATACAGTGACCCCCAGTAACTGCCTCCACTACAGTTTTGTCCTTCCTTCTTTCAACTCTGCCTTTCCCTTACTGCACAGCTTGATTTCTCTTCCCTGATGGACTCCCTCACTTACATCCTTCATTGCCCCTTCTCTGGCTTCGACTCTCTCTTCAAATCCACTCCTCTTCATGTCCCTGCCTCCCTTTTGGCCAGAGATTCTGCTACTTAGGGTATGTCTACACTACGAAATTAGGTTGAATTTATAGAAGCTGGTTTTATAGAAATCGGTTTTATACAGTCAATTGTGTGCGTCCCCTCATAAAAATGCTCTAAGTGCATTAAGTCGGTGGACCGTGTCCACAGTACCGAGGCTAGCGTCGACTTCCGGAGCATTGCACTGTGGGTAGCTATCTCACAGTTCCCGCAGTCTCTGCCGCCCATTGGAATTCTGGGTTGAGATCCCAATGCCTGATGATGCAAAAACTGTGTCGCGGGGGGTTCTGGGTACATGTCATCAGGCCCCTCCCACTCCGTCAGAGCAACGGCAGACAATCAATTTGCGCCTTTTTACCTGGGTTACCTGTGCAGACAACATATCATGTACCACGGCAAGCATGGAACCCGCTCAGCTCACTGTCACCATATGTCATCTGGGTGTCGGCAGACGTGGTACTGCATTGCTACACAGCAGCAGCTAATTGCCTTTTGGCAGTAGACGGTGCAGTATGACTGGTAGCCTTCATCGGCTATCTGGGTGCTGGCAGATGTGGAGCTGCATGGCTATACAGCAGCAGCTCCTTGCCTTTTGGCAGTGGATGGTGTATTACGACTGGTATCTGTCGTCGTCGTACTCCTCAGTGAGTTCGGTCAGAGGCACCGGGGTAGACATGTTTTGTCTCCTGGAGACTCAGTCCTGCCGGCAGTCCTACTGAACCGTCTTGACGATGATGGCTAGCAGTCGTAATACAGCATCTTGTGCCAAGCACCCAGAAGATGCCAATTGCTATCAGTCATGCTGCACCGTCTACTGCCAGCCTAAGATGTAAAAAATAGATGGACCAGATTTGTTCTGTATTCATTTGCTTCCCCCCCTCCCTCCGTGAAATCAACAGCCTGCTAAACCCAGGGTTTTGAGTTCAATCCTTGAGGGGGCCATTCTGTGTGACAGTTGCTTGTGTTTCTCCCTGATGCACAGCCACCTTTGTTGATTTTAATTCCCTGTAAGCCATGTCGTCACTCGCCCCTCTCTCCCTCCGTCAGACAATAGTTTCGCGCCTTTTTTCAGCCCAGACGCCATAGCACTGGGATCATGCAGCCCGCTCAGATCACTGCGGCAATTATGAGCACTATGAACACCACGCGCATTGTCCTGGAGTATATGCAGAGCCAGAACATGCCAAAGCAAAACCAGGAGAGGAGGCGATTGCAGCGTGGCGACGACAGTGATGAGGAAATTGACATGGACATAGACCTCTCACTAAGTACAGGCCCCAGCAATGTGCAAATCATGGTGTTACTGGGGCAGGTTCATGCCGTGGAACACTGATTCCGGGCCCGGGAAACAAGCACAGACTGATGGGACCGCATCGTGTTGCAGGTGTGGGACGATTCCCAGTGGCTGCGAAACTTTCGCATGCGTTAGGGCACTTTCATGGAACTTTGTGACTTGCTTTCCCCTGCCCTGAAGCGCCAGAATACCAGGATGAGAGCAGCCCTCAGAGTTGAGAAGCGAGTGGCGATAGCCCTGTGGAAGCTTGCAACGCCAGACAGCTACCAATCAGTCGGGAATCAATTTGGAGTGGGCAAATCTACTGTGGGGGCTGCTGTGATCCAAGTAGCCAACGCAATCAAAGACCTGCTGATATCAAGGGTAGTGACTCTGGGAAACGTGCAGGTCATAGTGGATGGCTTTGCTGCAATGGGATTCTCAAACTGTGGTGGGGCGATAGACGGAACCCATATCCCTATCTTGTCACCGGAGCACCAGCCACCGAGTACATAAACCGCAGTGCTGCTGCAAGCCCTGGTGGATCACAAGGGACGTTTCACTAACATCAATGTGGGATGGCTGGGAAAGGTACATGAATAACCGTTGGGGATGTTGAAATGCCTATCGTTATCCTTGGGGACCCAGCCTACCCCTTAATGCCATGGCTCATGAAGCCGTACACAGGCAGCCTGGATAGGAGTCAGGACCAGTTCAACTATAGGCTGAGCAAGTGCCGAATGGTGGTAGAATGTGCATTTGGACATTTAAAAGCGCGCTGGCACAGTTTACTGACTCGGATAGACCTCAGCGAAGCCAATATTCCAATTGTTATTGCTGCTTGCTGTGCGCTCCACAATATCTGTGAGAGTAAGGGGGAGACATTTATGGCGGGGTGGGAGGTTGAGGCAAATCGCCTGGCCGCTGATTACGCGCAGCCAGACACCAGGGCGGTTAGAAGAGTACAGCAGGGCGCGGTGCGCATCAGAGAAACTTTGAAAACCAGTTTTGTGACTGGCCAGGCTACGGTGTGAAACTTCCGTTTGTTTCTCCTTGATGAACCCTTCTCCCCTCCCTCCCGTTCACTCTACTTCCCTGTAAACTAACCACCCTCCCCTCCCCCCTTTGAGCACCGCTTGCAGAGGCAATAAAGTCATTGTTACTTCACATTCATGCATTCTTTATTAATTCATCACACAACTAGGGGGATAACTGCTAAGGTAGCCCGGGAGGGGTGGGGGAGGAGGGAAGGAAAAGGACACACTGCAGTTTAAAACTTTAACGCTTATTGAAGGCCAGCCTTCTGTTGCTTGGGCAATCATCTGGGGTGGAGTGGCTGGGTGGCCGGAGGCCCCCCCACCGCGTTCTTGGGCGTCTGGGTGAGGAGGCAATTTAACTTGGGGAGGAGGGCTGTTGGTTACACAGGGGCTGTAGCGGTGGTCTCTGCTCCTGCTGCCTTTCTTGCAGCTCAACCATACGCTGGAGCATTTCAGTTTGATGCTCCAGCAGCCGGAGCATCGACTCTTGCCTTCTGTCAGCAAGCTGACACTACCTATCCTCTTCAGCCCGCCACTTGCTCTCTTCAGCCCACGATTCAGCCCGCCACCTCTCCTCTCGTTCATATTGTGCTTTTTTGCACTCTGACATTGATTGCCTCCACACATTCTGCTGTGCTCTGTCAGTGTGGGAGGACATCTGGAGCTCCGAGAACATATCATCCCGAGTCTGCCGTTTTCTCCTTCTAATCTTCACTAGCCTCTGCGAAGGAGAAACATTTGCAGCTGGTGGAGGAGAAGGGAGAGGTGGTTAAAAAAAGACACATTTTAGAGAACAATGGGTACACTCTTTCACATTAAATTTTGCTGTTCATATTATACAGCACATGTGCTTTCGTTACAAGGTCGCATTTTTCCTCTTATATTGAGGGCCTGTCAGTTTGGTGTGAGAGATCACTCACGCAGTGCCAGGCAACAGATTTCGGCTTGCAGGCAGCCATGGTAAGCCACAGTCTTTTGGCTTTTTTAACCTTCATAACATGTGGGAATGGTTTCAAACAGCAGCGCCTTCATTTCCCATACCAAGCACCCATTGGGTTGGCCATTTAAAATGGGTTTGCAATGTAAAAGGAGGGGCTGCGGTTTCCGGGTTAATATGCAGCACAAACCCAACTACCCCCCCACACACCCAATTCTCTGGGATGATCACTTCACCCCTCCCCCCCACTGCGTGGCTAACAGCGGAGAACATTTCTGTTCAGCCGAGCAGGAACGGGCACCTCTGAATGTCCCCTTAATAAAATCACCCCATTTCAACCAGGTGACCATGAATGATATCACTCTCCTGAGGATAACAGAGAGAGATAAGGAATGGATGTTGTCTGCATGCCAGCAAACACCGGGACCATACGCTGCCATGCTTTGTTATGCAATGATTCCAGACTACGTGCTACTGGCCTGGCGTGGTAAAGTGTCCTACCATAGCGGATGGGATAAGGCAGCCCTCCCCAGAAACCTTTTGCAAAGGCTTTGGGAGTACATGAAGGAGAACTTTCTGGAGATGTCCCTGGAGGATTTCCGCTCCATCCCCGTAAACGTTAACAGACTTTTCCAGTAGCTGTATTGGCTGCGATTGCCAGGGCAAATGAATCATTAATCATTAAACATGCTTGCTTTTAAACCGTGTGTAATATTTACAAAGGTACACTCACCAGAGGTCCCTTGTGTGCCCTCAGGAGCACGCCTTGGGTGAGTTCGGGGGTTACTGGTTCCAGGTCCAGGGTGATAAACATATCCTGGCTGTTGGGGAAACCGTTTTCTCCGCTTCCTTGCTGTGAGCTATCTTCATTGTCTTCATTATCATCTTCCTCGTACCCCGAACCCGCTTCCCTGTTGCGTGATTCCCCATTGATGGAGTCAAAGCACATGGTTGGGGTAGTGGTGGCTGCAGCTCCACGTAGAAGTGGCATGTTTGCGGCTCTGCCCCGGACCTTCCGTTTGCCTCTCTGGCTTTGTGGTAGGCTTGCCTTAGCTCCTTAATTTTCACACAGCACTACTGTGCGTCCCTGTTATGGCCTCTGTCCTTCATGGCCTTTGAGACTTTTTCTAATATTTTGCCATTTCGTTTACTGCTACGGAGTTCAGCTAGCACTGATTCGTCTCCCCATATGGCGAGCAGATCCCGTACCTCCCGTTCGGTCCATGCTGGAGCTCTTTTGCGATCCTGGGACTCCATCATGGTTACCTGCGCTGATGAGCTCTGCGTGGTCACCTGTGCTCTCTACGCTGGGCAAACAGGAAATTAAATTCAAAAGTTCCCGGGGCTTTTCCTGTCTACCTGGTCAGTGCATCTGAGTTGAGAGGCTGTCCAGAGCGGTCACAATGAAGCACTGTGGGATAGCTCCCGGAGGCCAATAACATCCAATTCCGTCCACACTACCCCAAATCTGACCCGCAAAGTCCGATTTCAGCGCTAATCCCTTCGTTGGAGGTGGAGTAAAGAAACCGGTTTAAAGGGCCCATTAAGTCGAAAAAAAGGGCTTCGTCGTGTGGACGTGTCCAGGCTTAATTCGATTTAACGCTGCTAAATTCGACCTAAACTCGTAGTGTAGACCAGGCCTTACTTCTGGGAAAATATTGACTCTGTGTAATGTGAGCTCTCGTCCTTCCCTTTCCTCTGCCAGCCCTGCTATGCCACCACCTTCCCACACTCCACTACCTGCTCCTTTCTCAGACGTTGGATGGTCTCTTGTACCTTCTTCCTCCAAACCCTTGATCCTATCGCTTCCTTACCTCCCTAACAACTGCTTTTCTTCTTCGGCTCTTACTTATTCGTGATCTCTTCCTCTCGTCCAGCTCCTCCTCTTAATATAGTCTGTTCCCGTGAATGTCGCCAATGAACCCGTTCCTGTCTGAGACATCTGCATCCTTCTTCGCTTGTTAGCTCTGCCCTCCTTCCCAGCTTTCTATGAGGTTTCCTGACTCCATGCTTGACTGCTCTCCTGCCTGCAGTGTCTACCCTTTCCACTGTCCTGTCAGTTTCTGCTTTCCCTTGGTGCCGGGGACAGGCCACACTGCATCAAAATGCTCCAGTTGGTTGTGTAAGACAGTCAAAAATGTGTGCAGGGTTGCTGGGTTGTTTAAAAGTGCATCAGACCCTTCTCAGTGATGTCTGGCTCAAAAGCATCCCAAACAAACAGTGAAAGCTGGATTCAGGAGACACCCAGCGGCACAGCCAGCTGCCTTCCAAGTCTCTCCTCATATGGGGAAGGGGCAGGATATATATACGCCTTCATCTCCTAGGATGCCTTACCCCACCCAGGACCACAATCTGGCTGCCGGGAAAGACGTTTGCCAAGGCTGGAAACTGCCCTGAGCCAGGCCTTTTCCTCCCCATGGAGGGGGGAGGAGCTTTCCAGCCTGCCCTGTTCCTGGAGCACCACTCGTGGGCCCTAAAAGCAGAGCTGGCAGTGTTTTCTCCCAGAATGCCACTCTGATATCCCTTTCTCTTGCTCTTTGACCTTGATCTGTCACACAGATATGTCTCCCAGCAAAATGTGCAGAGGCATAATGCTGCCCCAGGTGGTCTCCCTCACACCTTAAGGGGCTGGTACACCCCATTACAGTGTCCCTTGGGCTTCTGTCTTGGCCTTCTGCTCTTCTCCTTCTGTATCTTACTATTTATTTATATACGTTACATCAGCACGCAGCGGCCTTGACCAGGATTGGGCCCCGTTGTGTGCGGTACTGTACGAACACATAGCACAAGCTAGTCCCTGCTCCGAAGAGCTTACAGTCTAAACGGACAAGACAGACACACAAAAGCAAAACAGTCACAAGGTATGTGTCTGCGTTCTGTTTTAAGATTTAGATTCCACTTCCTCCTCCTCCCAAAACACACCCAGCCAGCTGGTTCCTCTGCACTTGGTGTGCCCTGCTTCTGCCACAAAGCTTTGGGTTTGTTTGTTTAACCTTGTCTAGTCACCCGTTTTGTTTTATGTTAATGCCTGTTGTCTCGCATCTCTGTGTGTCCCTCCTAGAGCTGTTTCAGTCTCTAATCAGCATCCTTCCCCATTCTTGCTCTTTGCAGTAGATAATTCTTTAATGTTTCCTGTTCCTTTAACTCTAAAGAGACTACACCTGTGTGAAGAAGTGATTCTTTTTTTTTTTTTTTTAATTTCCTGGCCATACCAAAAATTGGGTGGAGTGGGGGTTAATTTCAGGTTGAACAAAACATTTTGTTTTGGTTTTGAGCCTCATTCAATGTTTTTTTATTTTTAATAAAACTGAAGTAAGCTTTGACATGAAAAGTCATTTCAGATCAAAAAATTGAAATGCTCCAAAAAGGTCAAAGTGAAATGTTTTGTTGCTTTGGAATATTTTTAGATTTTTTTTGGAGGGGCAAACAAATTGGCAAATTTGTCTTAAATTTGTGAACTATTTCAATGCCCCCGAATCTGCATTTTTTTTGGTGAAATAGTTTTGACCAAACTGTTTCCCTCAGCTCTAACAGAGACATTCCCCATGCTTGCAAACTCTGTATTTCTTTCACTCCTCTACCTCTTCTACTCCTTGCATTCAGGCGGTTTCTAAATCCAGCCAGTTTTTCCTTTACAACATATACCAAATCAATCCTCCCCCTGTCGCCCCTGCTACCACTATGACATGTTTTGCCTTGGTTATTTTTATACTGGAATATACAGTCACTAGGTTGCACTTGCCTTTGGGTTTCTTTGCTGGGGCTTGTGTACTCCCATAACAATACCTAGCATTTTCATCACTAGAACTCAAAGTGCTTCACAGTCTTCAATGTGTACAACAGCCACAGGGCTGAGGGAGGGAAGTATTATGCCCATTTTACAGATGGGGAGCTGAGCCACGGGAGCTGAGCCACAGAAGCTAAGTGACTTGCCCAGTGTCACACAGGAAGTCTGTGGCAGAGCAGGTAATTGAACCTTGGTCTCCCAAGTCCCATGCTAGAGCCCTAGCCCCTGGTCAATCCTTCCTTAGGGTTATGGTACCACTCAGTGAGGTTCCTGTAGCAAGCTGTAGGCCTGACTTTTCATTGGGTTACTCCAGTTTTATACAGGTATAACTCATTGATGTATCAGGCCCAGAATGCCCATTGTTTTTCTTACCTCAGCTATGAAGATGTGTCTTCTTTTCCTGCAGCTATCCTGTATGCATTCCTCATTTATGTGGGGGTCCTCAGTATCCTGACAGTGGGACGTGTCTTCGTGATGTAAGTGGACGTTGTTTGTGAAACATTCCTGTACACGTTAGAGACTCTCTGGGGGGTTTTGTTGTAGATGAAAGCACACTCACTATTATTATTTATTATTTGTATTGCCATAGCGCCCAAGAGCCCCATTTATGAACCAGGGCCGTTTGTGCTAGGCGCTGTACAAACACAAAATAAAAAGATCCTGCTGTCTCATGAGTGCAAACCGGGAGCTGGGCTGTCTTACAGCTGGAGTCTTCTGTTCATTGGAGCTAGGCTGGTTTGCACCAGCTGACTACCTGGCCTTTCGTTTGCTAGGGGCCAAGCTCTTGATTTAAGGATAAGAAATGTATTCCACAGATTAACTGCTGACTGAATTTAGTAGAGCTACTGTGAAACCAAGGAGTTAATGGGGGACTGGGTGGCTCACGATATTGGCAAGGGAACATGGAACCTTTCACTTCTTCTGGTCATGATGGGTAGTGTCTGAAAGTCTGAACCGTCTGACAGCTGTTGATGCTAGAGAGACAAGGTGGGGGCGGTATTATCTTTTATTGGGCCAACTTGTGTTGGTGAGAGAGACAAGCATTTGAGCTTACACAGAGCTCTTCTTCAGAGCTCACCCACCTTCTCTCTCATATCCTGGGACCAGCATGGCTACAATAACACTGCATACAGCTGTAGCATATTAATCGACTCCTCCCTGTAGAATTCTCTGCAGCTCAGAGCTGGGCCCTATGCATGGGATGGGGTGAAGAGACATGCATTACTGCTGCCCGTGCTATGTTTTTTTTTCTAGGGATACCTTCTGCCAGGCTGTCATTCTGTAGGCTTTCACCAGCACTAAAATCACGCCCATGCCCTTATGTTTGTGATGCCTGAATTGTAAATGGAGTTTTATTGCCTGTCACGTAATCCTCGTTTGCTGTATTTTTAGCTGTTCTATCAGACTATGGCACAGGAGCTGGGATGAGAAATGAATATGAGAATGTAGGCCTGAGTTCAGGAACGTACTGAAGCATGTGATTAAATCCTTGTTGTCATCCCAGGGGACCCCTTTCTGTATGCTGCTTCAGGCAGCCCAACAGTTCAGGCCAGCGTCATTTAATCATCACACAGTTATCATTTTCCAGATGCTGATATCCTCCAACGAAACCACAGTGTTGCAAAGTTTAATACAGGGAGTGTTTCCATCTGCTTCCAGTACTACGGAGTGTCTAGGGCCCTGAATCAGGAAAGCATCCCATTCAGAACAGCAGTTCAGCCCCCAGTTAAGACCCATCAGCATCTGGTTTATGTTGCACCAACATGATTCGATAGCATGTGTTTGTTCTGAATAAGCAATAGAATATGATTTTTTTACTGTTATTGGTTCACAGCATCGATCCAATCAGGAATTGGTTTTACAAGAAGCTGCACCCTGGAGACACTGATCGTCTCATTAATTCTGTGAGTTGCTAGAAGGCGCTAAATTGCCGTCCATGTTTTTACACTGAAGTGTTCACACCAACTAGTCCTTTTTGAGGTTCAGTAAATTACCAGCCACATCCCCCTCATGGACAGGTTCCCGGGCAATCCTTGACGTGTGGGCAGACAGCCATCTCGATCTGTGGGGAGCGCTGGAGGGGGCTCGCCACCTGTTTAATGTCTGTGCAGTGGACATACATGACTCTCAGGATACATCTACGCCGGAGCTGTGGGTGTAATGTCCCGCTCAGGTAGACATATATGATTGCGCTAGCATGCTAGACATAGAAGCGCAGCTGTGACGGGCTAGCCTGACCAGGTACAATCCAGCCCGAGACCCTGGTTGCATACTCACGGCAGCTAGCTGCTAGCCTATCCTACTGCCCATGCTGCCCTGGCCACACTCCTATTTGTAACAAGCCAATTTCATCCGAGCTAATGTGCGTACGCCTACCTGAGCTGAAAATTACACCTCTGGCTCCAGTGTACTTGTACCCTGTCAGTTACTGCACAGTCACGTGTTTTGCCTCTCTCGCTAGTTTCAGTGCAGGAAATACTCCCCTGAAAGAATGACCCTGTTGTGACAGGGACAGTCTCAAGAGAGGAAGTTCTGCTGGCTGCTCTCAGCACTATAGGCAGTTCTAGCCACTCTGAACTCAGGCCTAGAATTCTGTGAGCAGACCAGGGCCTGGAAGTGCTGCGGAGGTCGTGGGCCACATTCTGCGCTGTCACACACTTGCAGATGTGGAATATAGCTGTTGGAATCACTCTGGTATAAATGACATCAGCATCTGGCCCAGTGTACTTTGCCCACGCAGGACGAGCACGCTTCAGTGTTATGCTCCCCAGTTATTCTCTCAGGAGTCTGTTGTACATGGTCCTCATCACTGGTGGCGTGCTGAGTGCATCAGTTTTATCCACACAGCACCCCTGTGAGGCAAAGAGGTGTTATCCCCACTCTATTCATGGGGAACCGAGGCACGGGGTAGATTAAATGACTTGCCTAAGGTCACATGGAGTGTGTGGCCAACATTGGAATTAAACCCAGCTCTCCTGAGTCTCAGTCCAGTGCCCTGCCCACTGGACCATGCCTCCTACGCTTATTAAAGAAGTGAGAAGTATGAAGTGTGAAATACAAGGAATAAGTGTGGGGAATAAAGAGAGAAATGGGATCATTACCTGTTAGGTTCACTCCCTCTGGGGCACCTGGCATTGGTCACTGTCCGTAGACAGGATACTGGGCTAGACGGACCTTTGGTCTGACCCAATATGGCCGTTCTTATGTAAGAACAGAATTAGTTATGGTGTGTATGAATGCCCAGTATCATTAGGCCTAAGCTGGCTGAGTCACATTCCCCATATGGGCAGGATAACAAAGGTGTCGAGGCAATTGCTAGCTTTTCCTCTTGTGTGGTGTTTCTATTCCAAGGAGCTCGGATCCCCGACCAGAACAGATTCCACAAGCAGTGATGTCCCAGCTACCACGTGGACCGTCTCCCAGCGGCGACTGCGCTCCCTTGACACATTCCGAGGGTAAATTGCAGCCTCAGAGGCGTCTGTACCACTCGCTATAAAGCTTCTCTGGGTTTGAACAAATGTAATTATGGCCACAGTATGAAATCTTCACCTCCAGGGATGGTAGAATGTCCTGGCATCAGATGTGGGTTTATAAGTATGGAGAAGGAAACTACCTATTAATAGAGATGGCTTGAAATTATTTTTTCCTGTGAAAACTTGAGTTTTCAGCAAATAATCAAAAACCAAAATATTTTGGTGGTAAACCAAAATATTTTGATTGGTAATGCTGCCCCAGTGCCTCGTGGGAGTTGTAGTTCTGGTGCCTCATCCTCTTCTATAGGGTGGGCTCTTTGGTCAGACTACATCTTCCATCATGCACCATCGTCTTCCCTCTTGGATAGTGTAGGCCATGAATCATGGCAGTCTTGTGACCCTGTGCTTCATGGGAAATGTAGTCTGGGTGGGAAGTTTGCCAAGAGAGGAGATGGGGGAGCATGAGGCAATTGAACTACGACTCACATGTGGCACTGTGGGGGCATTTCAGAATCAAAATGTTTCACTTTTAGGTTGAAAACTCTATTATTTTTTTTTTTTTTTTGGTTTTCAGGCATCCAGGTTTTCAACAAAACATTGACATTTTCCCTGGAAAGCAGACACTTTTCATGAAAAACAGTGTGTCAAAAACTCCGTTTTCCATCGAAAAACAGTTTAGATGGAAAACTTTTGACCAACCCTACATATTATGATAATTTCTTCCTCTCCCTCCCTGTGAGAATTGTTCCCTGTAGTAGTATCTGTCCTGTCTGGTTTTGATGGGCCTTTCACCACTTCCCTTGACAGACCATTCCACAGGCTGCCAGATTTCCATGGCAGGTGTCCAGCCTCCATTCCCCTTTTCTAATGTGCACTGCGTGACTTCTAGTTAGATTTTCCTTTATTGTACTCAATCATTCTCTTCCCTCCATGAGGCTTACAAGTAAAAAGACAGCCTTGCTGTTCCCTGCCCTGCTCCCAGATTTCCTGTGCGGCCTTGGTCAAGTCTCCTAACTCCGTGTTCTGATTTATCCACTGTCTACAATGGGAGGAATGATGCTTTTCCCTCTTTCAGGGGATGGAGTGGGGGCCTGAGGACTTGCTAAATGAAGTTGGTGGAGTACATGGAATTACTAGGACCAATCTGTGCCATCTCTGGCTTAGAGATCTGACAGCCCCAGGGGGTCCATTTAACGGGGAAGAACTGCAGGATTCTACTTCTTGGGTTTCCTGAAACGTTTAGAACTGGGCTGGAGCAATGTGGGGAGCCAGCTTGGTGAACTGATATGGGAATGTGAACAAAAATCACACTCCGCATGCTTAGTAGTGTGACTTTCGAGTGCTCTCTTCTTCTCTCAGGCAACATCAGATTCCTCTGAATGAAGGTCGTTCACTGATCCCTCGACAGCATGCTTGGCCGTTTTGTTTATAGGCTTGCTTAAAAAAAAGACAGATTGAAAAATGTTTTAGCGGGGTAAAATATTAAGTGCCTGTCTTTCTGACACGCAATATTGTACCTGCGTTCTCATTATTTTTGGTGTCTTTTTTAGGCTCTCTCTCATAATTATGGTATTTGTTAATTACGGAGGAGGAAAATACTGGTTCTTCAAACATCAGAGTTGGAATGGTAAAGTATGGTTCATACGTGTAATACAGCCCTTAGAGAAATGAACAGACAGGGCCAGATCCTCAGCTAGTGCACATAGGTGTAACTCCGTTGAAGTCAGTGGAGCTATGTCAGTTTACACCAGCAAAGGATCTAGCCCCCAGTATCTGGCAGGAGAATAGGTCAAAGCACGGTGTGACTGTTCCTGGCGTCAGACAATCTTGGGAAGGCTCCATATTGTCACAAAACCTTTTTGCTCACATCTTTAACACAGCCACACATTTTGAGTGGCCGTGTTCTTATTTAACGCTTCTGGTGGTAGGACCTAGAGGTGACAGCCAGGTCATGGTCCCATTGTGCGAGGTGTTGTACAGATAACATTAATGACAGCCCCGCCCCAGTGATCATGCTTGATGGTCCTGTGTTCAGACATGTTGTGCTGTGCTAATACCGTGGTAAATTGTGAAGATCCCATGCCAGAAGTCTTCCCTGTGACACAGCCGTTAATTCAGACAGTGTTTGGGCAAACAAACTGAAGGGAAAGTGAAGTAGAGACAGTCAAAAGAGTAGTTATGTGTCAATATCTTTTAGGATGCTGCTTCAGAATTTGGTTTACTGAATCATTACAGGCATTCTGCAGTTCCTCTGCAGACTTAGAAGTGAGGGTCATCATGAGTGCAGTCTGTCAAGGCAACTAAAACTTGTCTATTGATTCCTTTGTAGGCTTAACACTGGCAGATCTTGTGTTTCCATGGTAAGTCTTTGTGGTGATTATTATTATTTTGTATTATCATGGTGCCTAGGTGCCCCAGTCATGGACCAAGGCCCCGTTGTGCTAGGCGCTGTACAAACACAGAACAAAAAGACAGGCCCTGCCCCAGATACTGACGGACAGACAGGGAAGTACAAGGAAACAATGAGACAGTACTGGTCAGCATGATGAGCTGTGATCTGAGCTCACCAACAGCCAAACCATTGTCAAGGTTTTTGTGGGCTTCACAGCAAAGGAGAGTTTGAAGGAGGATACTCCTGAAAGGAATAAATGTCTCCCCTTGGTAGACTAGAAGGGCCACGCAGTGGAATGCTGCTAAATTGCACTTCAATGCACCTTAAATCCATTTGGAAAATGGATTTGGGGGTGTAAGTGTTTTTTTTAAGCACAAACCAATGAGAGTCTGGTGCTATGCCAGGGGCAGGGCTAGTCTGGGTGATGTGATATATGCCCTATTGGCTAGTACAGGGGTGGGCAAACTTTTTGGCTTGATGGCCACATCTGGGTATGGAAATTGTGTGGGGGGCCATGAATGCTCACGAAATTGGGGTTTGGGCTGCGGAAGGGGATGAGGGCTCCGGCTGGGGGTGGGGGCTCTGGGGCGGGGCCAGAAATGAAGAGTTCAGGGTGCGGGAGGGGGTGCGGGCTCCGGCAGGAGGTTCGGGCTCTGGGGTGGGGCTGGAGATGAGGGGCTTGGGGTGCAGGAGGGTGCTCCGGGCTGGGACCAAGGGGTTCGGAGGGTGGGAGGGGGATCAGGCTGGGGCAGGGGGTTGGGGCGTGGGAGGTCAGGGGTGCAGGCTCTGGGCGGCACTTACCTCAAGCAGTTCCAAAAGCAGCAGCACGTCCTCCCTCCAGCTCCTTGGAGGTGTGGCACCGGTAGGCAGCTCTGCATGCTGCCCTGTCTGCAGGCGCCACCCCTGCAGCTCCCATTGGCTGCAGTTCCTGGCCAATGGGAGCTGCAGAGCTGGTGCTTGGGGCGGGGGCAGCGTGTGGAGCCCCCTGGCTGTCCCTATGCATAGGAGCTGGAGTGGGGACATGCCACTGCTGCACGGAGTCACAGCACTGGAGTATGTGTGATTAGTCATGTTTCCCCTGAATAGACCCATTTCACTGCTGCCTGCTTTTCTAGGTTTGTGTTTATCATGGGCACCTCAATTTCACTGTCACTGAACTCCATGCTGAGGCGAGGATGTTCGAAGTGGAAAGTGCTGGGGAAAGCTCTCTGGAGGAGTTTCTTGCTATTTCTAATAGGCATCGTAATCATCAATCCCAATTATTGCCTTGGACCTTGTAAGTGGAGAGAATTCATTTGTTGTTTGCTTGTCCTTTTTGGAATGTATACATTTCCCATTTTTACCTGGTTGTTGTAGAATGAATATATGATCAGTCCCACCCCGTGGATGACTGCAGGTAGAGGGCAGTTCTGTGCAAGTGCTGTAATAGGCCAAGAATGGTGAGCTGTTCAGCTGTGCTGCATAACTCTAGCAGCCATCTGGCTTAAGGCGGTCTCCTTACTGATATTCATAGATTATAAGGCCAGAAGGCACCATTAGATCATCTAGTCTGACCCCCTGTGTAACACAGGCTGGAGAATTTCATCCGTTCAACCATTTATTTGAGCCTGGTAACTGACTGAAGCGTATCTTCCAGACAGACATCCAGTCCATAGGAGACTGGGACCTCCCAATTCTTGCTTCTAGACCATCACACCCTCCTCTTTGTATCCTGCGAATAACAGCTGTGCTCGGACTGTGAAGTTGCAGGGGAGCGGGAAAGGAAAGCCTAGGATAGGAAAAATTGTGCTTAAAGGAAAGGGCGCAGTGCAAGTGTGTTGCTTCATTTCATGGGACAGTCCTGCCCTGTGCCCTACTCCCTCCCTGTGCAGTGAGACGGGGTGGGGAGGAAATATCCCCCAAGCTGTGGAAGTGGGGCACAGAGAGAGTGCATCACACACCTCCTCTGGGACCCTCCCACCCCACAGGGTCCTAGAGCCCAGTCTGAGCCCGGAAGAGTACGCAGCAATGAAACAGCTCTGCCGTCTGAGTCGGCTCGCACGGGTCAGCTGTGGTTTTTTCTTTGCTGTGTAGACATTCCCTGCGGCAGCATGAGTACATAGGCCCTAACCCAGGAGTGGCCAACCTGAGCCTGAGAAGGAGCCAGAATTTACCAATGTACATTGCCAAAGAGCCGCAGTAATACGTCAGCAGCCCCTCTCTTACATTGTGTGTGTTTCCTGTAGTGTCCTGGGGTAATCTGCGGATTCCAGGTGTCCTCCAGAGACTGGGATTTACCTACCTTGTGGTTGCCGTCTTAGAACTCCTGTTTGCTAAAGCTGTGGCTGAGAACGATACCTTGGTGAGTGATCCTTGGCTATAGCTGGCATCGATGATGCTGGAGGGGCAGGCTGTAAACACTCGTAGGATACACAGCACCATCACATTTGCCTCTTGCACGTGCAGTCTGTTGTTGGATGGTAGCTTCTCCCGTGCCTGCCATTGTAGTCCTGTCTCCAGCAGCTCTTGTGTGGTTTTAGGAGCCATGCTGCTAAGATTAATATCTGTTTAACTGTACAGAGCTGTGCAAAGGGGTTGCTCAGGAAGTGAGCAGAGAGGGGTACATTTCAACAGCTCTGCATGGCTAGCCCCAGCTTGGTTGCTGTGTAGAGGATTATAAAGGTCCTTACGAATTCATTCCTTCCTGATCTGCAATCAATGCCTCTTGGATTCCAAGGGTGCTGAAAAACACAGGTGTAATTTTGACCTCTTAATTCAGTCCACTTCTAGGCTCCAAATGCCTCCCTCTTCTAGAATTGTCACATGTCAGTCTGAGCACCGCCCTCTGGGCCGGAAGGCGAGGCACAGACCGGGCAGCAGTGCCTTAAGAGTGCAGGGCTTTGTTCTACCCTGCTAAGATCTTAGCAGAAACACACTAAGCATGCTGGGACGTGACCCTTTCCAATTACTTACTGTGCTTTTATTTTAACCCTTTTGTTCTCCACCTGGGCCAAACAAGGGTTTAGTCCATGCTGAATCCAGAGTTTCAAATTTCACCCACGGTAGCATAACTAGGGTTTGTACAACAAGGAAAAACGCCTTGTTTTCCTGTCTGGCTCACAATCTGCTCAAAGGATTTTGCTTAGACTTTCAAAACAAAATCACTTTTGAAAGCAAACCTGGTGAATGTCAGTTTCAGACATTGTGGGCGTGTGAAAACAATGTTACAATGGAAAGCCTTGCAAACGCTGCTGTTATCACTCCCAACCATCTGCAGTGCCGGGGGCTGTTCGAAAGTGAAAGGTGTCTTTTTCCCAAATGCTCAGTGATCATTTGCCAGTTAATATTCCTTTTCCTCCCTATCTCTCAAGCAGGAGACCCCGTATTTTGCCCTGCGGGATATCCTGCTCTATTGGCCACAGTGGGTTTTCATTCTGACACTGGAAGCGACTTGGCTGGGTTTGACCTTCCTGTTAATTGTACCTGGCTGCCCAAAGTAAGTTGAATGCTTGGAGTCCTTTTCCTTTGGGTGCTTTCTGTGTGGTGTCGGGTTATTCTGCTACGTAGGGACCGTGTTTCAGTGTCTCTAGCGCTGAGTCAGTAGGAAAAGGGGGCTTCTCAGTGAAACATCCCTTCCCCACTTCGCAGTGAAGTACTTGGCTTTATGTAGAGGACATCTTTATTACTCACCTAGGTAAGAAACAGGTTTAAAATCTCCCTCTGAGGTTCTCCTATGGTCCCCATCACTGTCGTGTCTGAGCAGCTCACATCTCTCCTGCATGGGAGGTAAGGGAATGAGGCGCTCTGGTCCCGAAAGGACATCTCAATAAGCCAGTCTTTTCATATGTGCTGAGCTTTCGGGCTGCTGCTCCTGCTTGCTGCAGCTACATCCCTTCCGCAGCTTGTGTGCTCAGGCAGAGGAGGACCTCCCCTCCTCGTAAAGAGATCACGCGCACCTGGGTCCTAGTAATGACCCTTGGTGCGTCTAGCTGCGACAGCCTGGAACTCTCCTTGCTCCGAGAAGTGCCTGGGCTTGTGGGATGCTGGATAGGGGCCGTACTAGGTCTGTTCAAAGTACCTTGTTCAACCTCGATGCCCTTCCTCGATGAGCTGCTTTGAGTGCAGTCAGCATTGGAGATGTCCTGTCCTCCCCTGCCAGTGCCTGCTTCCCCAGCCACCAGCCTCTGGCGCTGATTAGCCATGTGTGGCCTCTTCCTGCCATTCCCAAGTATAGTCTCTGTTTGACACTGGCTGTGGGTCTCGTAGCATCAGGGCGCTGGGTTCTGGGGGATTTCTTGTTAACAGCACTTGGCTGCCCACCATGGAGGTTTCTCATCCATTTGTTTCCAAGTGGCTGCAGCCTGAGGGGTCTCTTGGAGGTCCCCTGTGTTGTACTTACTGCTGTGGGAGTCCGTGAGCATTTCCTTGCCTGGCCGCACCGATGCTGCACTGGCTTGTTCTGTATTCAGCACATTGTATTCACCCCCATGCGTCAGGCCAGAGGAAGACTCCACAGCATAAAAAGCTGGGCTGAGTTCCACTGCACGTTGTACCTTCCCAGGGGCCCGAGAGCTGGATCTGCGTTAAGGGCAAGATTGGGTGGTGCTGGGCTTTGGCTGCCCTGGCGCTATGGCTTGGTGGCAGTTGATCTTGTCTTGATCAGCCTGAGTCTGGCGCTTGTCTAGTTTGGCTGTGGGGATTGGCAGTTAGAGCGCACTGGTGGTAACTAGTTGCCTGGAAAGCAGAGCACCTGATGTTGGCTAGCGTCTCCTCTGGGCTGCCCTTCCCCTTGCAACTTGTACCTGGGAAGGATGTAGTTCGGTGGGTGACCTGATTGCCTGTGGGGGTGAGTTTGTGCTTCAGCAGATCCCTAAAGAGCTGCAAAGCGTAGCCTTGTTGTTCATTCTCAAGCCTTTCAACAGTAGAGTGCTGCAAAGACCCATGGCCTTTTGCTTCCTTTCCAGGGGTTACCTTGGCCCCGGTGGCATTGGGGATTTTGGAAAATATCCCAATTGCACCGGAGGAGCAGCCGGTTATATTGATCACTTGCTCTTGGGAGAAAAGCATATTTACCAACACCCATCATCCAATGTGAGTGGTTCTTACTTGCACGTAAACCATTGACTCGCTGCAGAGTGAGGTTCTGTGTTTAACATGTCAACAACTTTAATATAAAATTAGCAAAGTTTTCAAGGAGAAAAAGCAACTTCCTTCTTTAAATGCCAACTCTCCCACTCCATCTGGGATGTGACAGCTAAGACGGGCTCTTCCTTGCTTAGATCTCTCTGAAACTTAGTTGACAACTCTGGTGGTACCACTGTGGGAGGTGGAGAGGCTAGACTTGGGAACGGCTGTGGATGGGTGGGGCTGGCCTGGCCTGGCTTATTTGCAACTAGGCAAGTTCATCAGCAGCACACTGGCCTGGGGGCTGTGGGGAGAGAGTTCTGCTCCAAAGACCATTTCCTTGGACTGTGTTCTGAGGAGGGATTGTAGCACAGTGTAAATGGAGCGATTTCAATGTGAAGTCTAAATCTGGCATTGAGAACAGTCAAGTGTCAGGGGAGGGCTGGGGAAATGGCCCCAAGGGGAGCAGGAAGTTCAGGGCTGGGTGCGTACCTTTTTAATCCTAAATCTCTCTCTCTCTCTCTGCAAGGTGCTCTACCAAACAACAGTGGCCTATGATCCCGAAGGCATCTTGGGAACAATAAATTCAATCTGCATGGCGTTTTTTGGACTTCAGGTACCGTCTTTGCTTTTTGGACCTACACTATCAGCAAGCCTTCATCTCCCAGAAACAACTGAAGGCGTTTTTGTCAGGGGTGGGGGTAGGGGGAAAGGAGCTTTTAGAGCTGGAGCGGCAGCATCTTCTCTAGAGTTAAGGTTGCAGTCCCAGGTCCATTATAAACTAGCCAAACCCTCTGAAAACTTCTTGAGTCCAAGTTGGCAGGGCAGGAGGGGGCATCCGGCAGAGGCTTTAAATTAAAATTTGAGGTACATTGACCAGCGTGATTCTGAGGTTTAAAAAAATCTGGTGTTTTGCTCAATTCTTGAAACCCTGGTTTGTCATATCTGGGGAGGCCTGGAACCTTTGCCCCAGCGGTTTGTGGGGAGGTCTGGCAATTACTGGTAGCAGCTGGCTGCTCAGGGGTTCTGAAAATAAGACTAAAAATGGACTTGGGCTGTTAAATTTAAGCTCATACTTGGCTGGGGTGTTTCCATCCTCCTCCTCATCTCTCAAATGCACTTAGCACCTATGGCATGTGCTCATTTTCCAGAAAAGGAGATAGTGCATTGCCACTGAAACCATTAACGTGTCGAAAGTTCCCTCGTAGCCAGTCACTGTACTTAAAACAGGAAACAACTAGGGTGTCGCTTATACCAGGTGTGGGGAGTGGTCTTGTAGTGGCTGACTCTAGATCTGTGTATCTGGACTTAGGTGGGATAGCCAACCGCCATAGTTTGTCAGGTAGAATGGCACACTGCATATCCCTTGGAGGAAAGGAGTTCTGCATTGTGCACAGAGTGGCGTTAGTTGTGTATCTGAGTAGGAGTTTAAGGAAGTGGCTACATGGATTGTAGGCGGGTGGATGTTGGAACTGAAAGGGAGCATGTGCCATGAAGGGTCGAGGAGTGCTTTTGGGTATATGGTTTATAGATGGTATGGCCTAGCCATTTAGGTTGGTGAAAATGTTCTTATATTTTGGTTGCCTTCATAGGAACTGCACTTGAGCAGCCTCAAAAGGTGTTTGTGTGGTTACTCATATGGGGTAGAAATCAGAACATTTTTGTGGCTAAACAATCATCACTTGTTTTCCACCGGAATGCGTTCTCCTAGAAGAGTATCAGCGGGGTAGCCGTGTTAGTGTGGATCTGTAAAAGCAGCAAAGAGTCCTGTGGCACCTTATGGACTAACAGACATATTGGAGCATGAGCTTTCGTGGGTATTCACCCACGAAAGCTCATGCTCCAATACATCTGTTAGGCTATAAGGTGCCCCAGGACTCTTTGCTGCCTCTCCTAGAAGAGTTCCTAATCTCGGTCTTCCAACAGCTTAGCACAAATAGAGCGGTTTAAGCTTCTCAATTCTACAGCAAGTGGGTGGTGGAAAATGCCTGGTATAGTAGGGTAATTTACTGGTTTTTATGCCTTTGTTTTTTTTATAGGCAGGAAAAATATTCTTGTTTTACAAAGACCAGCACAAGCAGATAATGAGTAGGTTTTTTATATGGAGTGTAGTCATGGTAAGTTACATCTTTTCTTAATGCAGTTTAAATTACTCATTAACAACCACCTCTTTTCATGCAGTGCAAACTTTCTATTTCTAAGATGTGCTGCAGTGAAAATTCATATAAACTCCAACCACTTATTTCAGGGGATTATTTCTGCGATCTTGACAAAATGCTCTAAAGATGAAGGGTATATTCCTGCAAATAAGAATCTGTGGTAAGTAGAGACATGTAACTTTTTACTATTCAATGTGTTTGTATCCATGTAGCTGGAGAAAATGCATTTACTGTAGCAACATCAATCCATATTGAATGGTCTCTAAATATCCTTTTAAATTCCCACTGAAAATATGTAGGTCAATCTCTTATGTGACAACATTGAGCTGCTTTGCCTATCTGCTTTTATTGCTGATCTACTACCTTGTGGATGTCAAGAAATGGTGGTCAGGTGCTCCATTTTTCTACCCAGGTCAGTAACCTCAAGCATATTTAGCTATCTGTGATGGAATAGGTGGTTCAGTCCTGTCCTCATCAGTAAAATTAACATCTGTTGCCATGTCAAGTAGCAAGAGCTGTTGCTAACCTGTTTCCCTTCAAGAATATTTTTGCAATGAAAAATCTTTTAATCAAAGATCCTTAAACTTTGATTTAATTATAAAACTACATTCTCCACATGTTCATAGTGCTGTACAGACGTTAATTCTTACCTCCCTCCCAACAGTAGTTTAATTAGCTAATCACTCTTTAGCTGTGAAGTCAGAGGGGTAAAGTGATTTATTCAAGGCCACATGGCAGAAACAACATTAATGCTTAGGATTTCCCGATTCCCTTTCCTGTAAATGCGCTGCCAACCCCTGCTCCTACAGCTTACTCTTACAATGCAATGGAGTATAGAGTTGTTTTCTTTGTCTGTGTTTATTTTAAGGAATGAACTCGATCCTGGTCTATGTTGGGCATGAAGTATTTGAGAACTATTTCCCTTTTAAGTGGAAGATGAAGGACAGTCAGTCCCATGGGGAGCACTTGGCTCAGAACCTGGTTGCAACATCGATCTGGGTCATCATATCATATTTACTGTACCGGAAGAGGATATTCTGGAAAATCTGATTGGGTTTGTGATGATCTCTTCTGGGGGATAAGATATTGAAGCTGGACTCCCCAGAGCTGATGCCATTTCTGGTGGGATTCATTATTAAAAAGGGCTCATGTGTTCAGTTTACATTTCCAGGGAAACTGGAATGGAGACTTTCTGGTGACTAAGGGACAGTATCTTACTGTTTAGCTAAAACACAGTAACTTGCCTGAGCTGTGTTGTCTGCCTGTCTCTGTATACAGTATGTTTCAGTGCATAGAATGCTGCTGATCTACCCTCAAACAGACCAACATACTGGATAGACCTTAACGCCTGGACAATTTTAAGACAGTTCTGATCATTTGAAGTGTCTTTCATAAAGGGAACGGATATTGCTGCGCTGGGTTACGGTTGTGTCTCTAACATATTTCAAGCCATTACAAACTGACTTTATATGGACCGTGTAGATGGCACCAGAGCAATGGCATTGTTTTATCCACAGTAACTAGATTTACTTCAAGGCCTTTATCCTCCTTTCAAAGCAACACTGCAGTGTAGTCAATGGGAACCGGATTCAGCCCCAACAAGAAGATGTACAGACTAAATAATTTAGATTGAATATCAATGGCATAAACAAAATGTGATGGGGTGACAGTCACTTCCAGCCCTGTCCCATCCTACTTTATTTTTTTTTATATAAAGTGTTTCTTTCCAAATGACCTTAGCTGCAATTCTCACACCATGACTCTAGAATAGCTATGGAAGCTACACAAACATTTTACTTCACAAAAGAAGAATTTTCAAATGATTTATTTATAAAATCTTTGATCTACCAAAATGAGAGTGAAAATTAGTTTAAGTATGAACCTCAGTTTACATGTACTCTAGGACACGCAACTAGGACTGAGTCCTATAACATCATGAACGTGATTAGCTTAGAACAGTCCCATTGCAACAGCAATGTTGTGTTTGGAGTGTATAATACAGCCCTCTGCTTTCTCAGCAAGACACCCTGCTGCACTGTCCACTCCACTCAGGCCAGTGTCTGAAGTAGCAGTATCTTCTCATTAATGCAGAATCTGTGTAACACCACCATCAGATTCTCCCCGCAGCGCGAGACTTGGCGCTCCATTGCCAAGCGGAAATCCTCTTTCACCCCTTTAGTTATTCCCCGGGTTACTGTGTGATGCCTGAAGTCATCAAGGAAACAAAAGACAACAGAGGAGAATTACTCTGAGCAGTAGATGAGGCCCTTGTACACAGAACACTTTTTGAAATAAAATGTAACATCTACCTTCCATATCTGAATTCATCTGGAGAGAATTAATGTGTTTTCTATACTTTCAAGTGTTCATTTGGTTACTTGAATTTTAAACAGTTTTGGGATCTTTAAATGCCTTTAGTCTAATGCTTAAATCATCAAATGTCACTTGTTTTAGCTAGCAGGCATGTCCACTCACTGTTCCATGCTCCCCTTCCCCCGAACCAGTGCTTGTCCTGCACTGGGAAGGAAATCTCTACCAACAACACTTCCCCATTCTAATCACTGTCTCTGCAGCTGTGGGGCAAAGATGCAAGAGAGACTAACAAAAGTTTGAGTTCCCTCCCCAGCAGCAGGGAATTGGACCTGCTCTGGGCTTATCAAGAGCAGCAGCATGAAGCTTACTAGGCTCTTGTCTGTTTCACTTCACTACTGCTAGTGGGGAAGCTCTGTGGGTGGGTGCAGAACTGAGCAGACACTTATACTAACCCCAGAGGCAGCAAGTGCCTTATGTCTGGTATCAGACTGAGGTCAGCGCCAGCAGCTCCCTCTGGAGTTGTCAGTCAGCTTCCAGGCAAGGATCAAAGGTTTCTTTTGATCACACATCCAAGACTCATACTTGTAAAGAGCACAATGGTTCTGGTAGGGCTGCACCCAAAGTGGTTCTAGCCGGAGCAGGTCATGTGATATCAGACTGCCATTCTATGGTCTGTTTTTGCTCCAGCCCCTCAACACCCACTTCCATTCCACAACTTCAGAGCCCCAACGTCCTGAACTGCTGCTGGCAGAGCAGCGTTTTGTAACACGAACGCTGGGATTCTAAGCTTGACTCTCACTGGGGTCTGGCAGGGGTCCAGAGTCCCTGACCTTGTATCATTAGTCCCTGCTCAGGGAAGAGGAGGAGGGAGTTGCTGTTTAGCAAATACCTCAGCACAAATGGGCTCTAGGGGAAGAGTGCTGGTGGGAGAATCAGTGAATTGCTGGAGTTCAGGGAGTGGGGAGGAACTAGGAGCAAATCCAATTATAACAAGGGTGGAAAGAGGCAGCAAACCATACATACCCAGAGCTGGGGGAGGGATCAGCCGAAAGGAACGATCCAGAAATTAAACCCCCAATGAAGCCCTGTCCTAAACCAAAACCAGTTATTTAAGTATTTTATCTCCTACACTGAATATTTGTATCAACAAATGGCTCCCTCTCAAAGCGAAGAGAAAACTGCCCCGGCCCTTAAAGAAATTAAAAATCAAGTCTGTTTTCATACTTTACACAGAAATAGCACATGCCACGTGGCTCTGCTAGAGCACAACGGAAAGGGAACTAATATCCAGACATCAACTCTTAACAGAGTGGGAAATCCAACTTAAAATCATATCTTGTTACCACTTTTAATGGTAATGGGAGCCAGGCACTAAAATGCTAACAAGCAGTGCTGAAAATAGAGCTCTGCACATTCAGCTTATGGGACAATCCTGCTTTCCAGTCTCTCTGCCTCAGTTTCTCACAAGCATTGATAACAGCTGTGGGCTACACACTCCGCTCTCATCTAAGGCCAGGGCTACACTACAGACCTATAGCGGTATAAGTACATCGCTCAGCGGGCTGAAGAATCCATACTCCTGAGCAACACGGTTATACTGACCTAAAGCCCCATGTAGACAGGGCTATGTCAATGGGAGCTAGGCGGTAGCTAGGTTGACAGAAGAATTCTTCCACTGACCTAGTGCTGTCTACACCAGGCATTACGTTAGCTTCACTACATCTCTTAGGAGCGTGGATTTTTCACACCCTTGAGAGATGTAGCTATGCCAGGGTAAGTTTTCAGTGTCGATCAGCCATCAGGAACTCAAAATATCAATACAAAACTTGTAATACTATTACTAGCAGCATGTAGCAGAAGCCAGTGTTTGACTTAACAGCAAGGTATGCGTTAAAGAACATTCTCAACTGCAACCAATTTGGTTGAGGAAAAGTTATTACAAGTCGATCCCATGGGGGTAGTAATAAAGTCTTGAGAAGCATTTAATAAGTTGACTAGACGTCCGTATCATCTGATCAGAATCCCTGTATTTCTGTTTAAACTTGACAGTGATTATTAAATTGAAGAACATACACACACTTGGCAACTTATGGAAAAAAACTAAACATTACAATTGTACACATGGTTTCCCAAAGGATGTAGGCACAAATGAAAGAAAAAAAGAAAAAAAAAAAAGCATGAATAAAAGTACTGAATAACAAAGGGCTGAAAACCATGGGCAGTAAAAACATGTTGACAAAACACGGCACACCATGAGCAGGGTTTTTCCGCTTGGTACCTGTCAGCAGTCTGTATGCTGGGCTGTAGTACAGGTATGAACTCCTGCTGCAGTAACCCCATGGGAGGGCTAGAAGTCCTTTAAAAAACAGCAAACAGCAGCATTCAAACAACCATACTGGCTCCCCCGTGCTGCAAAACAACGCTCCAGAAAGATACAGAAGAGAACTGGAGGGAGATCACAGTGCGACCAACTGTCCAGCTAAAGTAATGGCAGGTGACCAGGCCTTAGCCGCCTCTACCCATCACTCTAACACACCCACAACAGACCATTCCAGGGCTTGTCGTGCCACAAGTGGGTGGAAATACAATCCAATGTACAGCAGTGCTTTCCGGGACGTTTTCCTCAGCACCCATAACACAGTGGTTTTAGTGAAGAGCGGCAGGAGACCATTTTGGAAAGTGGAATGGGAAAAGAGAGGATGCTGTCGCAAGAAGAGTGACAAGCTGTTGATCCAGATTTCCGCCCTGTTTTTAAGCAGTACAATGGGGAGTATCAGACCATTTACCTTTATGCAATGGAGAACTGAGCATGCGTCATTATTACTTACCTGTAATCTCTCTTCTCTGCAGATACACACCTCAGCAACTTACTCCTCGTAGGCATTTGCTTGTTCACATGGCAATGCCAGGAGCCCCCTGAGCTCAATGTTCTATGTGGTAGGACATCCAAGAGACAGCTCTGGGCCCTCCTCCCACCCCGTGAGGAATTTAGGCTGTGCCAGTAATCTATTCCTTTTGGGCAGGAGGCAAAATGACTCCATAATAGATGGACATTCTTGAAACATATACAATAAGCAAGGGAATGTTGAGCCCTTAGGGAGCAGTAATCTGCTGAGGTGTAGGTCTGCAGAGACCAACAGTTACAGGTTTAGGTTTACCAGAGAGACCCAGCAAAGCAAAGCCCCATTCTTAGAGACTAACAAAAGCTGCAAAGATGCCTCAGAAGAAAAAACAGTGCAACCAAAACGGCAATACGCTGTGTGCGGAACATACCTTTAATAGCAAGAGCGACGCAAACCTTATCCTGGTATGTGGAGAGAGAAGCTACTGCCCCAAACAGAGACAGTCACAGAAAAGAGTGTTTTGGGCCTGTGATGTCAGGCAGTGTTTCTATAAACTTGAGGAGAAGCAAAATCCCCTTTGGCCTGAGGCCGAATGGAAGCAATGTTGTTCGGAAAACGTGCCGAAAGCACCATGGGGCTGCTTTGCACATCTCTTGAATGGGGACAGAGCAGAGCTTGTGGCCTGCAGCAGAACACCAGTAGACCTGCCAGGCTGTAGCAATGAGATGCAATCAGAGACAATTCTTTCCCAGTACATACTGAATGGGTGTAAACTAAAAATAGCTGGTTTTAGCATTCTCTAGTTAAAGTCTAGAGCGCGTTGGCAGAGTTTGTGGGGAAGGGTTTTACTGGGGTAAGCCATGGCAGTCTGATGGATTGGCTAAGACAGAACACGGTCACCAGCTCTGCAAGGAATTTAGAATGCTAGCATCACCTGCTCTTTGAAGAGCTGCATTGGGCACAATGGCCTCAAAGTTCCCTCACTCTATGGGCTAACGTCACCACCCCTGGGGAAAGTGCCCTACCTACTTGTAACGAACTCACAGGTATCAAGTGTCTCACTGGGAGCTTTCAGCAGCTTAGTTAACGAATATTCCATGACACTGCAAGAGAAGAAATGCACAGAGTCCCTCCTGACCCTAAGAAAAGGGGACTACTCCGGTGTGATACATTTCCTCTGTAGGGCCATGCTTTTAGGATGCAAGCACCTTTGCAGTGCTATGAGCTTGGAACCATCAGGAAGAGTACTGCCCACTAAGGCTGCATAGATGCCCTTCCTCATGCAACTGAAATATCATAGCAAGATTATCGAGGGATCCACGGTCCTATTGGCTGATCCATTACTTCCAGCAGAGGGACTCCTACAAGCTGGTCAAACCTGTTGGCAACAGTATATTTCCTTTCCTACAAGGCAGCTAGCAATGACTTGTGGGCACTGTCCAATTCTCCACTTACAGGGCTTCTGAATAAAGAAACATCTTGTTCCTCCCTGCTTGCTTATGTAAAACACAGTGAGTCACAAAATCATGTCTGTCACAGACGGCAGAGACTTACTAGACTGCAATCAACTTCAGATGAATTCCTGTGATGCCTCCTTTGCTATTAGCCATTTTTCAGCCAAATGCATTGGCATCTTCAGTCTAGGACATGAGCAAGGCTGGCTCCAGAGTTGGAGTGCGGATGATGACTGAGTTAGCTATTCTGCTGTCTAAGGCTCTTAAGTTCTTGGGGAGAAACTTAGCTAGACCACCAAAGAGCATTCACTCTCCAAAAAGTGTGCCCTTTCCCAATGCCCAAGCCCTTCATCCTCTCCAGAAGTCAGGCTTTAGGCAATCTGACTACATGGGAACTCCACACATCCTCTCTCCCTAGACCTTGTGTGGATTTGTCTCAGCAAGGAGAGGATTATGATAATCGAGCACAGAAACCCAACTCCTGATGCCATTTGGATGCCGGAAGGCCAACATTACGGAAACCTGCACTCAGAAAGAGGAGCTTCAGGTTCTTGTTAAACTCCACGACTTGCTGAAGGGCGCACGTGGAAGGTGATGTGTCTGTATGCACCAGTTTGGAAAAGGAACAATCCTGCGAGTAAACTTTGGTAACTGTTAGCCAAACAAGGTGAAACTTTATAAGAGAAGCCTTCTGTGCAATCAACTTGAAGGCTGCAAGCTCAGGACAGCAGGGCTGGGGACCAGAACCTAACTTGACAATCAAAGAGTCAGAGAGGTGGCCAGATCAAACTGCATAGCTACAGAAAACAAAGCCCTTTTAAAAAAAAAAAAAAAAAACACAAAGACTAAGCTCAACACTTCAGTTGAAGCAACACCTTGCGTAATGAGGATTCTGTCATGCATCACTTGTTGGGTGCATTGAGGCAACAAGGATGCTGAAGTCTTGGTGCAGAATGGCATCAGACACAGTTTTAACTTGCAGACTTTGGTGTAGTGGAATGGGCTACACAACCTCTCCTGGCAGATCTGTGCCCTCCAGAGAGACGCTGACAGTCTCAGTGCCTGCAATGGCATCTTGACATGGACTCTTTTGAGACTTTTTGTGCTAGCTTTGTAGTGGAGTTAGAAGAATTATCAGAATAGGGCTCTGAAGAGCTCTTCTCAGGAACTGAGAACTTATAGTTACATCTGTGAGCACATCTGTCAGTTCAGCCAGTTTATTTCCTTTCTCAAAGACACCAGGCATGCATGTCTGGTAGAGAGACAGAATGACCACACTCATAACAATATTTTAAGTTACTGGTTTGTTTTGCCACCTGAAAGACATGGGAAGGAGTAAAAAATATCCGGAATAGTGCTGAGCAAGAAACTCAATGCATCAAGCAATAGTTACAATACCCAAGCCTGATGTCAAGAGATGCTCTGGTGCATAAGGAGCAACATGGCATAAAACTCCACAAAGGACAACAGCCTGTGGGCAGATAAATGAAGGTCCATAAAGAGGAAGCAGGATGGGAAGCCCATAGTTTTCTGTCTGCATAGGGGGCAGAGGCAGAAAATGCTGGAGAATTCCAGAAAGGATGGTCCTAGCCCCTGCCTGCAGCCAAACCTATTGGTCCTGCCTCAGTGCTCCTGGGAGAAGGGCAGACTGTCAGGGAAAGGACAGGAGAATAAAGGTGTTGCAGAAAGGGACCTCCAAAAGATGCTTGAAGGAGAGCAGGCATGAACCCTGGGGACATCAACCTGGACACCATTGCAAGTCTGTGCCTCAGTGGCAGTCAAAATATACACCAGGACAAAGGATATTGTGAGAGGCAGAAGCCATCCAGAGACACATTGCAAAGAAATGTCACTGTCCCCAAGAGTTTTTCACTGACTGCCGTCAGAAAGGAATTAATTACAGGAGCACAGGAGGCAGCCAAGGACCTTAGTAGCAGTGGTGAGAGACACCTCAGCTGAGTCCAGCAGCTTAGAACTTTGACCTAAGGGAACTCGTGCTGAGCCCAAGCCAGATGGCCGTCCTGTGAACAGTGAAGTTCTGTACATTACAGCATTAATGTGTTACGTAAGGATCTTGCAATTAGTACATGGATCGCCTTTCATTCGTCATTCCAAATTAAGATAGAAAACCAAGGTATTAGAGATTGGCACAACAGTTCATGATGCTAATGTCAGTGCCCAAACGCCAGCCCCATGAATTTCACATGGAATGGCAAATAGTCATTTTTTTATTAGGCATTTTTAAACCTTCTCCCTTGTGATATGAGCTCACATACCAAGAAAACACTCTGGCCTGGGGTGTGGGGCAGTCTCTTGTAAAGTCTTGGTCATCTGGGCTATGGACCAACTACCCCAGGCTGTTCTAGATGAAAGGTAGTTCATACCCTCTCTGACAGGTCACATGTCCATAGCATGTGTGTGCTCTACAGCAGAGAATCCAAAGCTCAAGATGGCTACCAAAAGCAAATTCACTATCCCACCTGACCAGACTTGAGAAATTTGGTTTAGAGATAGTGGTCAAAATTTTCCAACTTGAGTACCTGAAAATGGCACCCAAATCCATATTCAGGCACCTAAGTACATGGGTTGATTTGCAGCAACACTGGGCATCCATCATCTGCCTTAGCATTACTAGGAGCTGAAGTTACTCAGCACCTTTGAAAACCAGGCCACTCAATATTAGGTGCCTAAATATGGACATAGGTGCCTATCGTCAGGCTTGCAAGTGTGAACATTCTGGCCAGTATCTATCATTTACTAATGCAGGGGGACGGGGAGCTAGGCAAAAAGTCAATCAAATAATTCAAAGGAAGAGAGGGGGAGAAGGGGGAGGGGTGTTTACTTTTCTACTGAGTAGCAGCAAAATTAGCCCACTGTGGCCTGAAATAACTGGTTCACAAAGATTAGTTAAACTAGTGGGACAGAGTTTCAGAAGCGCTCAGTACCCACAACTGGGGCCAGATTCTAAAGGAGACGTTGAGAACAGTGAGAAATTATATCAGGACAATGGGAGCTGCTGGGTGCTGAGCACTGCTGAAAATCTGGTCCAGTCTTTTGTGCAGGGCAGGACTGGAAACTGGTTCTCTTCGCCTGTTACTTCACTGCTGCTTACAAGAGCCATAATCAGGGCTAAATGCATGCACAAAGTAATATACGTTAAAAGACATACCAAATTTTGCAGTCTGGCTGCCTAAAGGTACATCATCAGAAGACTGCAACTGTGGTTGTGTGTCTACATAATATTTTTTAAACACAAATAGTAATGACTTCTATACATGCCTGTATTTCTACCAAATTGCGAAGTACCACCATGAAAGTGAGATACTTTAACAAGAGGGACCTTGTTAGTTTTTAATATTGGATAGCAAATGACAGCTGATATACCTAATCAAAACCCTGTTAAATTGTGAGATATTCCAGATTTAGAAACTTGATTCTTGCTATCCGATATTAAATTAGAAATATTTCCCTGGCTTGTGACAGTTTGAGAGTATTAAGATACTGACTAGTGAACGGCAATACAATAAAAGAAAACTCTGAGGATCTTGTAATTCGTTCTTCCAAATTTGGAAAGTGAAATATAAAAACCACAAGCTCAAGATGGAATGTTTGGATAAACTCTAGAGCTGGGTGTAGATCCGAATAAAGTTATAACTAAGATCTATTTCAGTTTACATTAGGAATGAGATTTTACTCAGAAATGTGTTCGAGGAGTAAAGAAAAAACAAATAATCAGCTTTCAAGTCAAGGTGACAAAACCACCTGCTAGGCAATTAACTGCCATTTATATTGTATTATTCTTAGGACAAGATTTTGAAAAATAGGAGCCTAAATTTAGTAATTCTTTCCTGGTCATACAGTCTCATTTTCTCCTATCCTACCGGGTCACCATTAGGCTCAGTGGACATAGCAAACAGTATAACTCTGAAGGAGGGTTTACCTACAGTGGAGCTTGAAGCTCCATTCAACTGAATGGTTGAACTCAGATGTCACTGCAGATAATCCAGCGACAGAGATAAAGGAATGTATGGAAAACCCACCAAGGGGCTGCATCACAGATGAAAGAGACATATGCCTCAGCACCCCTACCCCATCTCGTCTCCTCTATGGGCTGGAGTGGAATGTGACAAACAACATACGAATTTTACCAACCTAAATTATAAACCCACCGGCTATAATCCTTTATCTTTATGGCCAGCAAGGTCTTCCAAGCTACCCTGCCCTCATTGCAGCCTTTGAAGTACATAAACAGTAACCTATTTTCCTGAATTCCTGGGCTCAGGAGGAGAGACACAGGGTGTACCAGGCATTTTCTGCTCCCTGCTGGAGACCCCACCACATTGGGGCACCCCAATGTGTCATTGGGGGTGGGGAGGGAAGAGCACAGCGTTTAGTCTTCCAGGAGCTGCCTAGAAAGGCCACCCACCATCAGCTGCAGGGCACAGCAAGGAGCAGCAAATGCTTGGTACACCGTGGTTGCTTCTTCCAGGGGCCAGTTCTGGGTGAAGCTGGGAGAGGAGAAGAATCTCCTCATTTTAACCTGAGAAACCTGGCCTGGTCAGCACCTGACTGACTGCACCTTTTGTCAGTCAATGAAACCGTTTTGTTTACTTTGTGGATTGCCGGGCCCAGGAAGATCACCCTAAACGGAGTATGAACGGGACTTCTGCAAGACAAGGTAAGTTTGAGATGCTCCATTGGCTCAGGCAAGCCCATGACAAGGAGGAATACAATTTCCTCAGAAGGGAAGTGGAAGGTGCTGGGCAAAATGCTGGTAGAAAAGGTGGAACTCTGGATTCCCTTTAGGGAACCAATTCTGAGGGTAGGCTAGACTGCAGCATCTAGGGAAAACTCAATGTAAGGCAAAGAAACAATTAACCAAGTCACACCAACTAAAACTGCCAACTTGTAAGAAAGTAGCTTTTGGGATATTTCTCCCGTATTGCAGTGCTGGGCCCATAAGCACATTCAATACTGAGGAAAGAGCTCATTGGGAGCAACTGATCTGTCTAGGTTGTTGCTGCAAAACATCACAGAAGTCTTTTTAAGCACAAGTATGACTTGATGTCCTTCTATGGAAGAGGTCACCTTACTGCCAAAATCGCCAGGAACCAAAAGATGCAGAGCTTCCATAGAGACTTTTCTTGAAACCATTGAGTTAGATGAAGGGAACCACTTACTACTGCCTGGATTACTGCCAAGCTCTACAGGGGTACGACAGGAGAGCTGAGCTGATGTTCTGTTCTGCTGGCTGGTGGCAAACAATCTGGCACAGAACTGCTGGGGACGTGGCAAAATTCTGTAGCCTCTGCCTCCTGGAAGAAAGGTGCAGCCCAAACGTATCAGAGTGGGGAGCGGTCAGGATCCAGAAATAGGAAGGATTAGTGGGGCAATAGGAATTGGGCATCTGTACCTGTTTGCTTCCATGATACAGGAGGCAAAGTACTACCTGGACAGGAGGCCAACTAGGAAAATTCTATCTCTTGCAACAGACAATGCTGGTCTCCTCTTTCCTGGCTGGTGCAGTTAGAACACTGAGCATAATGGTTACCCAATAAGAAAAGAAGAAGGTACAACAAAACAGTATTAAACTATTGTAATTAACATGAAGCAATGCTCAGGAAGTTCCCAGGTAGCCTAGGTCTTCAGTGTTACATTTTCTAATTCTCTATATATCTGTAAAGCAGGATGGTCTCTCACTTATAGTACCATGTTTGGCACTGCTCTCCAGACTGTCAGCATCATAAAGGTCATTACTTTTGATTAGCTTTATAACCATGACCAGGAGGATCAGCACCACAGATATACTGTTAAATAATAAACTTATTAGATAATAGTTTAGGAAGAGGAGTGAAAAATGTCAGGGCCAAGGTTTGCAAAATCTGAAGCATAAAGTTAAGATCCTAAGTGCTTATTTAACCACCTAAATCTCTTTAAATGCCCCTTTTTTTTTTCTTTTTTTTTATAATGACCTGCAATGCAGCCTCGTCAACTTCAGACTGTGTCGCATATCCTTGACGAGTGCCCACTGACTTATTTTGACAGCAGGCTACCGGTTCTCCACCATCAAATAGCTGGGCACATTGCGCATACACAGAGAGAGTTTGGTCAGAGTTTTTGTAAGTTCGAAGCACCCACAGTTTCAATTACTTCAATGGGAGCTAGTGAATGCACAGCACTTTAGGTCAGGCCAGACATACTGAGGAACCTAAATATGGACTTGCAGTTAGATTCTTAAGCTCCTGTTTTTGAAAACCTTAGCCCATAAGTAGTGGGAATATTAGTAGCTAGAATATTGTTAAAAACATTGGAACTTGGCCAGGACACCAGGTTTAACACCTCAACATTTGTAAAAATGCCAGTGGCTCTCTATGACCAATTTTCTAGATCGTCAAAACGCACTTTTGCCTCCAAGATCTTGTTGACAGCACTGGTCTAGTCTGACTCAAAGGGAAGTCTGCTTCCTACTGACTTACCAAAATGATTTCCTGCAGCACCTTGTAATAAGCAAGCCTGATTCTGCTTAGCTTGTGAGCTCAGATGAGATGAAAACCCACTGGCTCCAGGCAGAGGTTTAATTAAATTTACTCCAAGTGTAATTCACACATAGCTCCATGTGAGCTTTCATAACTGTATAAAAGGGAGCTTCCTCTTAATAATTGCAATTATAGTTCTTAACATGTTCTACCTAATGCCTAAATAGTTAAGAATACTGTTACTGTGCCAGTTTCAGAATGAAAAAGTAATACAGTACCCCGTCAATACCAGTTATTCCAATGCAACACAATTCAAAAAATGCAGTTAGACAAGTTTAAAGTTGAAGTGTACCAAAAAGCCCTGAATTTGGTGGAAGAGACACAAACCCATGGTCTTGTTTGACCTCCTAAATGTTAGAAATACTGTATCACAAGCATACTAGCCATAAGCTCATATAAATCAAACAGACAACCCAGAATGCATTTCAGATCATTTCAAATAAACAAATTTTTTTCCCCTTACTTGATTAACATTCCTTGATTTGGCAGCAACTCCAGATGAATCTTCCCTCCTTCTTGTGTTCTTAAATAGGCAAATTCTTCCAGCATATCAATATCTGTAGAAAAGGTTCAGGACTTCATAGGGGGGAAAAAATGATAACACACAGATCTTCATAAAGCAATCTCACCAAAAAAAATGAAGATTGAACCAACACTATACCTGCTGAAAGACCAGCCAGAGATAAGACAAAGTTATCTGTAACACACAGTTCTTTGATATACAAACAAAACATTGGTAGTTTAACACAGTGGTTCTCAACCTTTCCAGACTACTGTACCCTGTTCAGGAGTCTGTACCCTGTTCAGGAGTCTGATTTGTCTTGTGTACCCCCAAGTTACACCTCACTTAAAAACTACTTGTTTACAAAATCAGACATAAAAATACAAAAGTGACATTGCACACTATTCCTGAAAAACTGCTTACTTCCTCATTTTTACCATATAATTATAAAATAAATCAATTGGAATATAAATATTGTACTTACATTGCAGTGTATAGTATGTACAGCAGTATAAACAAGTCGTTGTTTGTATGAAATTTTAGTTTGTACTGACATCGCTAGTACTTTTTATGTTGCCTGTTGTAAACCTAGGCAAATATAGATGAGTTGATGTACCCCCTGGAAGACCTCTGCGTATCCCCAGGGACATGCATAAACCAGTGGTTCTCAACTAAGGGTAACACACTTACCATGTTACTAAAGTCCTCCAAATATTGTACAGATATTTTTAAGGTACAGTTCACCCACACAAGTCAGGATCATCACATATGTGCAAGTAGACAGAAAAGCTCTTTTTTCTGTGCAACATGGCATCAAACTAAATGTACAAGTTTTCAGACTAGGATTGAGGAGGAAGTGACACTAAATTGTATTGGTGCATACTAGCCGTTTTACAACCATCGTCTTAGCTTTTTCCCCTCCCCTCATTCTCTTGTTTTTGTGTCTCTTTTCTTCTTCATATTTACCTTTTCTTCCTTCTCAATTCCTATGTTCTAATTCAGTGGTTTTCAAGCTTTTTTTATTTGTGGACCCCTAAAAAATTTCAGATGGAGGTGATGACCCATTTAGAAATCTTAAACCACAGACCAGAGGCTGAAAACCACTGCCCTAATTTGTTCCCTTAACATCTCCCACAGTTGCTGCTCACAAGAACAGAATTTTAGTTAGGGGTCCACAATTGTAGTTAGACCCACCTCATTTAATAATTATTGCAATTAGATACCAGTCTAGTTATACACTTAGCTGACCATATATGCATTTGACATTTGTGTGCATAAATCAGATGTATTTTGTATGAACGTGCATACACCTAATTCTGAAAATATGACCCAAACAGCTGCAAAGTGAAAGTGACAAGATTTTGGATCTCTGAAGCATGGATACCACATACTTTTCACTTTGCTGTTCCCACCCAGGAGCATAGCTGAAAAACTCCAGCGTAATGGCCCAGCGTAACTCCTGATTGTAATGGAAGTGCTGAGAGACTTATTTGTAATAGCACAAGCAACTGCCATTTTATAAATCTGAGGAGCGTCAGCAATGTAGGGATGTATATTTTCCAGGTACCAGCAGCAATCACACATCCATTTTATAGCCAGTTCTACTCTGATTTACACTTCATGCATTCCCATAGATTACAAAAGGTTTGTTTGGTACATAATTAAATGCAGAATTTGGTCTCTCGGAAAAGCAGATAAATATTTTCATAAGTGACTATTTCCTACAACCTAATGGATGGTTTTAGATGACAGAGGACTCTGCATTGTTTTTTGCGGCACTGATAGTTTTTAATAGGAAAAAGGATACTTGTAACATAGTTGAAAAAATTCTCATACTGGAAGTTTCCCTGCTGACAGATTTTGTTGATGGCTTTCAGGAACAAGTTCTCCCCCCTTGGCCATTCATGCTGAAGCAAAACGATCACGTGACCCAAAGCCATATCATCCCTGTTATCTGTGAAAGCTCTCAGCTATATATATATATATATATATATATATATATATATATTAAAAAAAAAAGATTCACACTGTATGAATCAGTAACATCACAACAGATTACTACATTCAGTGTCCAAAACTAACAGTGGTGGCAGAGACTACGTGCTTATTAATAGTTGCTAAAGTACGGCAAGATCCTGGGATGAGTGAGAGGGCAGCTGTTGTTGTTGAGGGTTGCTAACATGGGGAAATGGGGAATTCAACCTCTCCTTCTAAGTTAGTCACTTCTGCCCATGCCAAATAGGGAGAGGGAAAGAGGATATTCGTTCCCTCCCAATCCAAAGTGCACAAACTGTCCCCTGGTACTAACAAACCACACGTCATGTTTTCCTGGATACAAAAAGCCTCAGTGGTCCCCCACCCAGCTGCCAAAACCTCTATCCATTCTGACTGCCAAATGAGTAGCACAAAAGATACTGTTACCAAGGCACCGTACTAGATGTGGACAAGGAGGGAGCAGTGCCACATCATTTCAGGAACAGTGCAGCATAATTTAGATCTAAGATGCGCATAGAATATGGAGCTTTGACAATAACTTACCTTAAAACAGGCCAACAATAAATGGAGGCAATATGGCATAATAGCTTTACTGGTACATGGCCAAAGTTTTAGATCAGAACCTGTAACACAGAAATTATATTACATAGTTATGCATGTCACATAATCCTATCATTTTGATTAAAAGGTCAGAATGGGAAACAGGAGGCACAAACCTGCAATTACCTAATCCCATGCCTCAATCAGAATGATTAAAATGTAAAATAATATTAAAAAGCCCGTCTTCTTTTCTTCTTTCTTGTGCTATGACTGTGTATTCTGCTACACAGTAAAGTGATGTTGATGACATGGCATTTACAAGACACAAAGAAGGAAAAGGAATACCATCTCTTTCCACGGTAATAATGTACAGTTTCTTTTCTTTAGGATATAGACAAGTGTGTCCTAAAACTATGCTTAGAGTATTTTGTAATCAGGTTTGTCCTGGCAGTACTGGTTCAGGGGGAAACCAATGTTCTCCTGTTGATGTCAGAGATTTCACGCTACAATGCAACATAAGGAAAACTCTGAAACTTAGTACACACATAAGTGACTGAACTGACATACAATATATATATTGCAACATTTTCCAGAGCAGAGGGTATAAGGATTTTACTACAATCTATGTCACTGGGAATCTCACAATTCCTAGACAGCTGTTCAGAAGTGAAACCCAAAAAATCCCCATACCTTTCCTGAATTTAGACTTCACTTTAGGCTGCTCCTCTTGTGTTTTACCCCCTTCTTGTATGGGAAGTACCATGTAGCACATGAGGTCAAGTACTTTTTCACATGTCAACTACAAGAGAAAATATAAAAGATGAATAATCCCAAAATTCTAAATTTAAAATGAAATCCAGATTTATCAGTAACAGAACAATGAATTCGAACTCTTGCAGTAGGCAGCAGAAATGGGAACTCGAAGATCTCTAAGGCTACATCTACACTACGGGGGGGGGTCGATTTAAGATACGCAAATTCAGCTACGTGAATAGCGTAGCTGAATTCGACGTATTGCAGCCGACTTACCCCGCTGTGAGGACGGCGGCAAAATCGACCTCTGCGGCTTCCCGTCGACGGCACTTACTCCCACCTCCGCTGGTGGAGTAAGAGCGTCGATTCGGGGATCGATTGTCGCGTCCCGATGGGACGCGATAAATCGATCCCCGAGAGGTCGATTTCTACCCGCCGATTCAGGCGGGTAGTGTAGACCTAGCCTAATAGAATTTACAATCTATAATGGACTAGTGGGCAAAGTAATCTAATTTGTCTGGACAAAGGGAAAAAGATGTAATATGAATTGATGAAATTACCCCCTTTCACAGTGGATGCTTAGTTCTTTCACAGTGTTTTTTCTTTCAACAGTGCAAGAATAGTCCATTGGTAATTTAAAATGAATTTACTTTTAGAGTTCAAATTGTTTGCACTGTTTCTGGAAGTTTTTAATAAAAATAAGGCTTTTTCCGTCCCTGTTTAGAGAAATTATTCCCCAAAAGTCAAAACTGCAATCTGATAGCACTGCAGAAATGCTGTAAACCCTACTCCTAATTTATTAAGAAATAAAAGTGTACAAGAGGGATATATAATCAGATAAATCAATTTTAAAGACACCTAAGGATTTCAAATGAAAAAGTTATCTGTAGGGGAGGAAACATGGGCCAGTGGAGAGAGCGTAGGATGGAACTCAAGTGACCTAGATTTTATTCTCCGCTTCACCACTGACCTGCCATATGACCCTGGGCAAGTCACTTCAGAGAGCTCTCCTGCCGACAAAAAACGCCCACCCCCCACGAGCGGCAGCGGCTTTGTTGTCAGGAGAGCACTCCTGCCGACAAAGCGCTGTTCATGCCGGCGCTTTTCATCCGTAAAACTTTTGTCCTTCAGGGATGTGCGTGTATTTTTTTTTTTTTTTTTTTAAAACATCCCTGGACGACAAAAGTTTTGCCGACAAAGTGCCAGTGTAGACGAAGCCTAAATTTCTGGGACATGGAATAATACTGCATTTGTATCCCGCATAGCGCCCTGGGCCCCATGTTGACTGTGACCTATATGCACTACTGGAGTAATAACAACAAGGTATAACACACATATTCCAAAGCTAAATTGCATTAAGAGGTCACGCCAGAGGATATGATTCTCCAAGTCTGCTGAGTTATCAGGTGGCAACTCTTTTCTATGAACATATTCCAAAAAGTAAGATTATGTTTCCAATAACCCCTTCACCACCACCCAGACATTCCCCCCCTCCCCAGCATACTCTTAATCACCTCCATGTGGTCAGCGCTAAAAACTAAGGTGAAGCATATATGTCAACAATAAAAGTAAGAATCCGGAGACAAAGGCTGCCATTATCAAACGTACTGTTAAAAAAAGGAAGGTAATTCAAAATTAAGGTCAATTAACAAATAACTCAAATTCAAACTCACAGCTGCCAAATAGAACGCATTTCACATGATACACATTTGGCTGCTCTGTCACGCATTCAGGGGGCGTGGGCAGAGATGCAGTGCCCTCCTGGCGTCAGGTGGCATGTCTGATCTCCTGCTGGAAACAGGCTAGCTTGGGGCCCCCAGGGAGGACTGGCAGATGGAGGGGAAGGCCTGGAGAAGCGAGGCCGGTAGGCTGTACTTACTCTGTATTCTCCAAGGGCGAAGTGGCAAGTAGCTAACTGGATAAGTGCTCTCTGATTCTCTAGTAGGGATCCTTGTCCTGTGAGCTGCTGCTGAGAATGAGATCCCTGGAGAGCTGCTACGTGATGTAGGCTGGTAACTGCTTTTTTATACTGACCCTTATAAAAAATAATTTAAAAGAACATCAGAACTTCTCACACACAATTTATAAAGAAATAAAGGAGACAATCCTACCTTAGAAAGTCTCCAAAGCCAAGGTTATCCAAGTAGTGAAGATTTCACAATGTCATGCTAATTAAGCTAGGACATGGTAAAAGAGGGGTTTGAATGGTACATTTGGGAGCTTGTGACAAGGGAAGATATAGGCCTAATTTTGAAAAAAAAATAAAAAAATATTCTCTTTATATGTATTTAAATTGGATTTTTAATTAGATTTGTTTCAAATTAAAATTTGACTTTACAACCAGGGTCTCAAGGGTTAACTAATCATTTATTTTGGAGCCATTTAAGTCCACTGAAAAAGTCTGTTCACTATATTGGAATGGATCTGCAAGAGTCAAGCATTGCACGTGTCTGCAGTTTTCATGGTATATGTTGCCCAAAACTGACTAAGCTAAATTGCTGTTTATTTCATTATTGGTAAAATAATTCTAGATCAAAGAAAACCTTACTTGTCTCTTTCTCTCCCTATCTTCTTGCATACACAGTTTTTGTACCTGCTAGATTGGAAGATTCTCTCTTAATTGCTAATTAGACATACAACGGTCTGTAGTGGAAGGACAGATTTTAAGTTCTTTAAAAATTCAAAACAGCGTTTTTTATGGCATACTGCCTGAAGAACAGAATGATTTACCGAACAAACACTGTACTGGAAGAGTGGCAGCTTGTGCGCTTAACAAAATGAGGCTTCCTCGGTGGATCTGACCATTTCCAGAACCAGTAACTCCTGTGCAAGACCTGGGGAAACTGCCAGTTCCTAGCATATAGGAGCATCATCTGGGGCCACAAATTCTGAATTTATCCACAATCAATGTGTGTCTACAGGGATGGGGGAAGAGGGAAAGGTGGGTAGACTCTGAAATCCTCTAAGCCAAAGCTACAACCTCTCACTTGGTAAGAGATATTGGAGACTTGGGATTAGGGGCCATACATTCTGGGCAACTGCTGACTCCGCCAATGGTAGGAAACAACAAGCCATGCTCTGGATGGAGCAAGAAACATTTCTGTTTAGAGAAGACGAATTATTAAAAGCCTCCCAATTAAAAAAAAAAAAATAGTGAGAAGGTAAAAACCAAAATTCAAAGGGAAAAACTAGCTATAAAGCTCTCACACAGAGCAGTTTTCACCTAAGGAGACATACTGATTACCACAGCACCTGAATATGGGAAATGAGAGAGAGAACTACATTGCTCAGTAGACTGACCCTCTTCTAAGGCATTATTACACATTGTATTCACTTTGTCTTCACCTGCTGATGGTAATTCAGAACAGCCAGCTAGCCTGACCTGGGTGCACTGGACATTTTGACTTTATACGAGCACGTTTCACATTCTAGGTAACCCCTTTACAAAGCATATCAGTAACACTCTGATGGCAGTCCTTGTGCCTGCCACCGTGTCGTGGGCATTAGAATGTCAGCCAAGATACAAGGGAGCTAGCTTGTGAACTATTAGGAATGAGTCATGGGACCTTTACCTTCTGTGGGGACAGCCACCCAGCAGGGGCAGTCTTGCAGGGCCTGTAGGAAGCATTACCAATGACACCATGCCAAAAGCTAAACTAATGTATTTCAAGACGTTTACCTTGCCCAAAAGCTTATGGATAAGATTTTATGGGAATCCCATTCTTAACAAGCCTCCAGCACACTGTAGAACTTTGCAGTGAGATGGAAGTAGATAATACTCAGTCCTGCTTTGTGCAGGGGATTGGACTAGATGACCTCTTGAGTTCCCTTCCAGTCCTACAACTCTATAAGTAGCACAGTACCAAGCAAGGAGTCAGCTCTCTTATCTATGTGCCCTTCCAAGCAGAGGACTCGGCTGTATTTTTTTAGCAAACCTCAGTCAAGTTTAACCTCATCACTCAAGGCCCACTCTAAGCAGTCTTAAGGGAAACCTGGGTACAGGGAAAGACCAAGAACTACTTTGTCAGGATACTCTTAATCTCTCTTTTTAAAAAAATATTGTAATTTTCCATTTAAAATAGCAGGAATGACCAAAGCATATGAAACTACTAGGTGACTTTTGTTATATGCTTATTTACATTGAGATTGCAAAGAGAAAATTAAAAAATTGCTCCAAGAAAACCATTCCTAACAGCAAGAGAGCAGCAAAATGCAATGTGTCACTAAGGCCTAGTCTACATTTAAAACTTACACTGGCATATCTATGTTGGTTAGGAGTATGATTTTTTTAAAGTAACATAGCTATGCCAGCATAAGTCAAGGAATAGATGCACTTATACTGACATAAAAGTGTTTTTGCCAGCATAGCTTATGTATCTTGGGGAACTGGAGTAAGCTATGCAGAAGTGTTTTTATGCCAGTAAAACTGCATCTACACTAGAAGAGTTTGCTGGTATAATTATACCGCTATAGGTATGTGAGCAAAAAATTTCTAGAGACGACAAGGCCTCAGTCAACCGAAAATCAGATTAAGTAAGGGAAAAACACAGGATAGGTTGCTTTGAAACATTCTGAAATTTTGCATTCAAAATACAAGTAAATTAAGAAAATTGTGGGTGTTATGGCTATTATTTTTATGACTATTATGTGTTACTGTTTGATCATTGTTATGCTTGATCATGGTTAGATGATTCAAAGGTTCTTTCCTGCAGGCATTCCCCTCACATCCCTCTGCAGGAAGGCAGGCAATGGCTTTCGAAAACCCAACCACCAGTACTTAACTGACAAAATAGGTGTTAATGCCTTTGAAGTTTTGTCTTTGACCAACCTGGACACAACAGCTGATTTGGGAGGGAGGGGCTTCAGATGGGAACATGGAACAAAGCACTGTTAAGTAGATAAAAACCTGAGGCCCTGAGCTCAAGGATGGGGCAGTGTCAGCAGGGAAGCAGATAAAACCCCAGTCCCCAGAGGAAGAGATAGCTGAGATGCAAGGGCCTTCTTCAAGCGGAGCATAGCGAATACAGCACTAGGACTCATGAGACCTGGGTTCTATTCCCTGCTCTACTACTAGTCTGCTGGGTAACCTGGGGCAAGTCACGTCACCCTTCTGGGCCTCAGTTTCTCCAACTGAAAAATGGGGATAATGATATTGACCTCTACAAAGTTCTTTGGGATCTACTAATGACAGGTGCTTTATAAGAGGTAAGTATTATTTTTATTTATTATTAGGTCAGATATATGCATGTAAGCCTTTTGTTGCTTTAACCCAGTGGTCCCCAACGCAGTGCCTGTGGGTGCCATGGCGCCCGCCAGGGCATCTATGTGCACCCACCTACTGGCCGCCGGACAAGCAGCCGCTGAAATGCTGCCGAGAAGCAGGAACGTCAAGAAGCGGTGCCGCTGAAATGCTGCTGATTTTCGGCGGTGACGCTGCTTCTTGGCAGCATTTCGGCAGCAATGCTTCTTGGCGTTGCCGCTTCTTGGTGGCATCTCGGCGACTGCTTGTCCGGCGGCCAGGCTCCTCGGCGGCTAGTCGTCCGGCGCCCACCAAACGGAAAGGTTGGGGACCACTGCTTTAACCCTTTTTTATTCTGATTGCTATGTCCTATGGATAAATAAAGACTTTGGGGTGGGGGGGAGGAGAAGAAGAAGGTGGTGCTCAGAGTGACTGCATTTATCTACTGTTCACAGCTTCCAAAAGGAAGTCTCTTGCATAAGCCAAACCCAGCTGGGCCTGCTAAGGAAACAGTTGACAGACAGGGGTGCTTGTAGGCCAGGGACCTGCTCTGTGGGTAGGAGAATTGAGGGATTCCACCTTGAGAGGAGTGAAGAAACAGGGCCTGCTACCTGAAAGGGTGCACTAGAGAGAAATGTAAGAGGGATCAAAGATGCAGCTAGCCAGGACACAAATCCATTAGGTCGAAGGGCTATGTAAAAGTCTAAGTCTCATTCTTTCATTTACCTGGTAAATGATCATATCTGTGAGGAAGATTCGTAACCAAAGCCAGGTATCTGTCTTCCACGACAAGCAAATTCTTGTGAATTCTGTGGAAACAATCAGACAGTAGTCTTAAGGGTGGGAGGGGAAGCATTGCAAAACTTTTGTTTAAAAGGCATCTAATAATAATAATAAAACTGAAAAATAATAAGACGGAACAAAAACATTTTCAACATAGGACAATTTCTAATCCACCATTTTTCTATTTATCATGCTATTCTTCAGGACGAAAGTATTCAACATGCCTAAATACGGCTAACTGGTACTCTTTGCATGAAGTATTTTTTCATAAAACAAATATAAGTCATCAATAAAAAACACATTATAATCAGAAAAGACCCAGTAACTATCTTCAAAGAAACAAATTGCTGGGGAAATTATGGTTACATGCAAATCTTCAGGAGGTTACTAGCAACACCCCCACACTTAAGGTTTTGGTATCCATTCGGTACTACGTTCTCCCATTTCTCTTTCTTTTCTATTACCACCTATGTGCTACCTTAGTAAAAGCTGCTTTCAAGGAAAGGCAAGTGAATGAGTACAGAAGTATGGAGGAACTAAAAAACAACAAATAAACCAAAATTCCAAGATAATTGATAAGGCTTCTTATCTCAATTTCCAATCTCAAACCATCCAGGCTTCCAAAACAGAGGGTACTTTCAGAAATACCTGAACTGTATTTTAACAGTCAAACAATTCTTCTCTAACAAGGAAGCATAAACACAGAAATGCCTGCAATCATCCTTACCTTTATCGAGTGATTCCAGAGAATAGAGAAGCTCCCAGCTCTCTCTTGCCAGTTTAAAGCTCTCTAGTACTTCAACAGAGTTTGCAAGGTCTGTCTTATTTATTGTGATGTGACGACTTCTCCCCTTCCCAGAAGGGTCTTCATCATCCGAACTCTGCTTAAGGATCAGTATAGACAAAACATTTCGCTCTCTTTAAATTAAATGTTTTTCAAAAGAATCTAATGGAACTTCTGCAACATTGCGTATAAGCGTCAAAGCAAGCAATCCCAGTGCAAATATCTTCAGAATAGACTTTTCACTATTTCTATGCTTAGCATTAATTATATATTAAATATTACTAACTCCTTTAGCAAAAAGAAATGAAAAATAGTGGAAAAAATTGTTATTTTACTCTAAAAATAAACTATCGAGATCCTGAGTGCCATGTCATCATAAATTGCATCTTTAAAGAGTTCAATCTGTTACACATTGGTCAAATTGTGGTATTGTTATCCAGATTGCATTAGAATAATTTATTACTGAAGTAAGAGCTAAACCTTCTCAGTCAATCCAAAACCATCATGGCATATTGCAAATCACATGTAATTCTTCTAAAATGTGTACTTTTACCAACAATGTAATTCTATAAAATAGTATTTTTTCTCCTATGAAAGAGACAGAGCACACACATAACTGTTATTACAGGCCAACTATTATGCAATAGCACTTTGCCTATAGAATCCCTGCCTGAAAACATAGTACAATCAAATAAATACAGGTCTGTCGCATCTTACACGCATTTAACATGCGCGATTTCAGCTTTATGCGGTCGGCAAAAACAAAAACAAAAAAACAAAAGAGAAAAATAACAATTTTAATACTATACCTCTAGTGCGGGCGATTCCGCCCACCATTACACTCAATGTAATTTTGACTATACGCGATTTTCGCTTTACACGCTGGCTGCGAAACATAACCCCAGCGTAAGATGCGACAGACCTGTAATAGTCTCAGCACAGTTCCTTTCACATCATGACACTAGCACTTACAGTATTGCCAGTAAAATTGTTTTGTTCTTGCTGCTTCTCACCAAAAGTCCCTTTCTTTGCATATTTTGGTCAGAAACAGAAATTCCTAATGTTCTAAATTCCAAATGTGGTATAATTTCTATTAAGAATTGAATAGTCTAAAGGAGTTACCATGGTCTTCTCTCTTCCTTCTGCAAGTTTCCTCTTTTTATGTATGTGCTTGTTGCGATCAATATCTGTATCGCCATAGACACCGGACACATCTTCAAGGAGAACCAATGGAACTTGGTTTGGAGCATTTGGCCCTACATTTAAAAAATAAATTAAAACTTGCTTTAGACTGAACTGAATGACCGTTTGCCTGCTTCAAATTTTTTCATTCAGGCATGTTGTACGGAACAATTTGAAAGTAATTCAACAAATTGTGTCAATGTTTAAAATACCCTGGTAATGATACAACTTGCTTTGAAGGGAGCCCTATCTTAGAGGTCACATATCCTCTGCCAGAAGTCATGATGATTTGCTCAAAGCTGTCAGAAAATCTTGGAACCTCCTTCTAAGGGAGCAGTCACAAGATATGTAAGAGTTTTAAGTATTTTGTCTCCAAGCATCATTTACTTTCAACTAAAAGCAATCATTAAATAATGCCAGTCATTTGGTCCATTTGGCCAACATCCTAAAAGCAACAACTAAAGAAAAATTCCCAAAGAACTCTTTATGGGAAAATGGAGCAGAACCTTGCCAGCCACTGAAGCCTCAAAAGAGGAATACAGTTGTTTTATCATGAGATTTCCTTAGTAGTGTAACTTGCTTATGGCCGGCTCCTGCTGACTTCAGATGTGGGATCAAGCTTTTAGTTGGCTGCCAAAGTCCACTACCCCTTCCCATGACCATACCTCCAAAGAAGCTTAGTTGTTAGGTAAAGGATAGGAATGGGAGTCAGATCTGATTTCTACTTCCAACTGTGCCACAAACTTTCTGTTCGATCCTGGACTTAAGGATCCTGGATCTTCGATCCAAATCACTTAAGGTCTTAGTGCTTAAGTTTAGTCATCTGTAAAACTGAGATAGGGAAGTATTATCTCCATGTGACAGTGTGCTGCCAGTATTTTGAAAGGGGATCCCCAAAAGTGTTTCATTCCTTAATCTACCAAAAAAAAACCCACCCTGTGTATTAGGGGTTTGCATGCTTGCAGAGAGAAGGATGAAGGAATGGGAAATCTATTTCTCTATCATCCCATTTAAAATCTCTGTCTGCCAAGAAAGGAGGCGATGCATCACCAAACATAAAATGAACATCCTGAAAATATATCAACCAAAGCATTGATTACTGCCCAAGCCCGCAGACAGCCTGAGAGCTTATGAGAGACATGTGAATTGCCCCGCTCATCTCATAATCCTCCATCCAACCCCATGTGAAATAGGCAAGAGATGATTACTTACAAGTAATCGTTCACTGAAGATCTACATCTCAATAGATGCCACCCCAGTCCATGCACCTGGTGAGAATTCTCATAGATGGAGGTTGAGAGCGGTTGTATCCAGCAGGAGGCATCTTGTGCCTCCCTGCTGAAACATGTGGGCTCTCTCCATTTTTTCTATAGACAGTTCCTTTCTAAAAAAGGAGGAGAAAACCCCCCAGTGACGCAGATAACACCCATGGCACTGCACTCCACCGGCATTCGATGGCACAGCAGAAATCAGCAAGAGATGTCACAGAAATACATTACTGAGCTCAGGAACTGACACAGTGGTACCCGAAAGGATGTGAGTGTGAAGCACAGTGCCCAAGGCTTGCATCAAGTTGGGACAGAATGCAGTCCCTCGGTAGTTCCTTCCCCAACTCTTCTCAGACAGGATGTGACGGTAGAAGCATGGGTAACTCATCGTGGCAGCGCAAGACGTCCCCCGTTGGATCCAATAGGCGCAGAATCTTCAAACTACAGAGTTCCTGTCAAACCCACCCACAGTAACACAGACCCAAGAGGTGAAGTCCACTAACACTAGTATTGTCAGTGCAGAATTATCCCCATTTTGCAGACTGGGAAACTGTGGCCTAGTGAGGGTAAGTGACTTGGCCAACGTCATAGGAAATGCTACACTCACGAGATCAGATGAATAATTCACCTAGCCCGATATCCTGAGACAATTAGTGAATGATGCCAGGTGCTTCAGAGAAAGGTGTAAATCCCCTTTCATGTAAGTTTCTTCAACAACCTGCCCACATAGGATCATTCTTCCTAACCCCAACCTGCCAGATTACATCCCAGGAATATAAAACAAAGGTTTATATTCCTTATACATTTTTATTCTAGCTAAGTGTAGCTGCAGAGGTTATTTGTGTAAATGTCTAATTTTCTCTTGAACCCTACTAAACTCTGCTCCAAGGAGGCTCCTCGGGGACTCGTTCTGTGCCTCTGACTGGCTTGGAAGACCCAGGGCAGTACCATCTCCTCCACACAGGAAACAGCAGGGCTTGGCCTGCTCCTCTCCCCACTGAGAAAAGGTTGTTCCCAAGGATCCTACTCTAGGTCACTGCTCCATCTCTTACCCCGACATCAAGGAACTCCTGGGAGGACCCCACTCTGACATACCTAGATTTCTATGAGGTTGTCCATCACTGTGGTATCTGAGCATCTTCCATGAAAAGCAAACAAACCCCCTCCCCCCCACACACAAAAGTCTCTTTTGCAACACAGCTGGCAAGCTTAAGGTATTAGAGTGGGCTTTCCTACTAGTACCCTATGACAGAATGTGTCCACACCCTACATACAAGTGTAATAAGCTTTGTACAAATTACACCTTGTGAGGTATCATTTTGAAAACTTGTAATTTTCTGGTCATTACTGTCCTGATAAAATATGTGTGGCAACATTGTATGCAAAGTTGTAAGATTCCACTGTAGAGTGTTAGTAACACATGTTCCAAACTGAGGTTGGCAAACAGTTCTCTCTCAAACACAGGGATGTATGCTCTGCTTAATTTGCATTTAAGCAGTAAACAGAGTCATAAAGAAGGAAGAGAAATGAAGAAAGCTCAAACAGGTGAGAAAAAAGCAGGGAACATCCTTCTCCATAGACTGTGTGTCTCCCGGTACCCAGTTGGAAATGTTTTTCAATGCGGGAAATGAAACTATAAAAAGGAGGGACAAAAATCCCAAGACCCCCCCCCTCTCTCCCTGCCCATAGCATTAAAAATTACTTAGATAAGTTAGAGATCTTCAAATCACCAGGGCCTGATTAAATGCATCCTAGAATACTCAAGGAGCTGACTGAGGAGATATCTGCACCATTAGCAATTATCTTTGAAAAGTCATGGAAGAAAGGAGACATTCCAGAAGACTGGAAAAAGACAAATACAGTGCCCATCTATAAAAAGGGAAATAAGGACAACCCAGGGAATTACAGACCAGTCAGCTTAATTTCTGTACCCGGAAAGATAATGGAGCAAATAATTAAGCAATCAATTTGCAAACACCTAGAAGGTAATGAGGTGATAAATAACAGTCAGCATGGATTTGTCAAGAACAAATCGTGTCAAACCAACCTGATAGCTTTCTTTGACAAGGTAACAAGCCTTGTGGGTAGGGGGGGGAAGCGGTAGATGTGGTACATCTTGACTTTAGTAAGGCTTTTGATACTGTCTCGCATGAACATCTCATAAACAAACTAAGGAAATACTATATAGATGGAGCTACTATAAGGTGGGTGCATAACTGGTTGGAAAATTGTTTCCAGAGAGTAGCTATCAGTGGTTCACAGTCATGCTGGAAGGGCATAACAAGTGGGGTCCCACAGGGATAAGTTCTGGGTCTGGTTCTGTTCAATATCTTCATCAGTGATTTAGATAATGGCATAGAGTACACTTACAAAGTTTGCGGACGATACCAAAGCTGGGAGGGGTTGCAAGTGCTTTGGAGGATAGGATTAAAATTCAAAATGATCTGGACAAACTGGAGAAATGGTCTGAAGTAAATAGGATGAAATTCAATAAGGACAAATGAAAAGTACTCCACTTAGGAAGGAACAATCAGTTGCACACATACAAAATGGAAAATGACTGCCTAGGAAGGAGTACTGTGGAAAGGGATCTGGGGGTCATAGTGGATCACAAGCTAAATATGAGTCAAAAATGTAATGCTGTTGCAAAAAAACCAAACATCATTCTGGGATGTATTAACAGGAGTATTGTAAGCAAGACACAAGAAGTAATTCTTCCCCTCTATTCTGCGCTGATTAGGCCTCAGCTGGAGTATTGTGTCCAGTTCTGGGCACCACATTTCAGGAAAGTTGTGGACAAACTGGAGAAAGTCCAGAGAAGAGCAACAAAAATGATTAGCAAACATGACCTATGAGGGAAGATTGAAAAAAATTGGGTTTGTTTAGTCTGGAGAAGAGAAGACTGAGAGGGGACATGATAACAGTTTTCAAGTACATAAAAGGTTGTTACAAGGAGGAGGGAGAAAAATTGTTGTTCGTAACCTCTGAGGATAGGACAAGAAGCAATGGGCTTAAATTGCAGCAAGGGTGGTTTAGGTTGGACATGAGGAAAAACTTCCTGTCAGAGTAGGTAAGCACTAGAATAAATTGCCTAGGGAGGCGGTGGAATCTCCATTATTGGGGATTTTTAAGAGCAAGTTGGACAAACATCTGTCAGGGATGGTCTCGATAATACTTAGTCCTGCCTTGAATGCAGGGGACTGGACTAGATGACCTCTTGAGGTCCCTTCCAGTTCTATGATTCATGGCACTTGAAGCAACAAAGGACAGATTCGTTGGATTCTGGGAGAAGGAATTGGCTTGATTTATGTACTATAACTTACTTTATGTAGAGCTGTTAAGAAATTCTAGATTAAGTAATTACATACACAATACAGCACAAATAGTTTATAATATCAAGGAATAGTCTATAATGAAAGTCATAAGTGCAATTAGAGACAATTTAAATTGGACTTTCAGCATTAACTATACATTTCATGACTTATGAGTGCCCCGTTTTTCAATATTAATAGACATTAATATTTGCAAGGAGTCTCTCTGGGATTAAAGAAAACAGGAGGGAATAAACATTGCTAATGGGGCTTGTAAAATCCTTCATATGAAGCAAATAGCTTGATAACTCCCGAACACAGCCTTTCAAAACCCACTCAAACCAGAGCTTAAACCATATCCTTCAGCTTTGGGGCCATGTCTAAGAATTTAGATCAATCCGAGCACAAGCAATTCAGAGCATCCTGATTTTTCTGAGATACTCTAGCTCAGATGTGGGCAAATTATGGCCCGCGGGACCATCCTGCCCGGCCCCGGAGCCTAGTCCCCAGCTCCTCCCCCGCTATCCCCTCCTCTCCCACAGCCGGGCCACGCTCTGGCCTGCTGCTCCCACTGGGCAGCGGGGGGAGCGCAGCTGGCTCTGGCCGGGTATCGTGGCTGCGAGCTCCTACTGCTGGTAAGGGGACAGGGTGGGGGGTGGTTGGGTAAGGAAGCAGGGGGTTCTGGGAGGCAGTCAGGGAGAAGGGGGCAGTTGGATGGGGTGGAGGTCAGGGGATGGGGGACAGGGAGGGTTGGGAGTGGGAGTCCCGGGGGCCTGTCGGGGGGTGGGGATGTGGATGGGGTCAGGAGGGCAATCAGGGCACAGAGAGCAGGGGGTGTTGGATAAGGGAGTGGGATCCCGGGGAGCAGTTAGGGGCGGGGGGGACCCGGGAGGGGGTGGTCAGGGGACAAGGAGCAGAGGGCTGTTGGATAGGGGGTGGGAGTCCCGGGGGGGGGGTTGGATGGGTTGGAGGTTCTGAGGGGGGCAGTGAGGGGGCAGATAGGGGGTGGAGGCCAGGCTGTTTGGGGAGGCACAGCCTTCCCTACCTGGCCCTCCATACAGTTGCGCAATCCCGATGTGGCCCTCGGGCCAAAAAGTTTGCCCGCCCCTGCTCTAGCTTTAGATTTGAGTGAGGGGGAAAACATAGCACTTTAAACACTCAACTTCTAAATTACTTTAAAAAATTAACATTTTTCTTCACGGCCATGTTATTCCTTAAACCTGAATGAGCTATCTAAAACAAGCCACATTTGAAGTTTTTAGCTTCAGCTTTTATTGAATTATGCACAAACATGTTTTTTTAAATAGACCATCTGGAGGGAAGTATTATTCATGTGTTCACAACTCAAACAGCTCAACTGATTTTGTGCAAATTTTCCAACTCCTCTCTGGTCTGAAAGCAAGCTGGAAATTTTCAGCTCCAAGAAAGTAAGTTTGATAATATTATGAGCAACAGTAAAAAGGGAAAAGAGAGGCTGAATGCAAGCTGGAACTCAGCCTTAAGTACAGCACTAGAAGATATGCCAGATACAACCCACAGGTAGAGATTTAGGCTAAGACATTTACCTTTAGAGGAAATTTCTAAAGCTTAAAACAGCGGTTCCAGAAGGGTTTTTATATTGCTTATATCTGAAAGATCTTTACTCATTAGTGTTTTCAAAACTAACCTTGAAAGAGAGATGGCTGGATGCTGCTGACATACTGGAATGCATTCTTAAAGAAGACCAACATTGTGGAATACACTACTTGATTCTTATACTTCGCATGGGCTTCGTTATCAAAATTATTGATGTATCTGCAGAGGTCTTTCATTCTGTGTAAAATATCACCAAAACTTCTAAAGGGTAAGAGACAAATCAAAGAATACAATACATTACAAAGACTTCTAAACTCAAGAAAAGCAAATGAAAATACATATTTCAAACTTAGTAGTAGTTTGGGGAGTGGGAAGGTGACGAAAAGGATGTCACTGCCCTAGGAGGAAATACAATGTATTCAGCAGACAATCGGACAAAATTACTGAGCTGCAGTCAAAGATCCAGATAATTCTGGGGCTTGCATTTCTGCGGAAAAACTGGAAAGTCTTCCCTCTCACCAGTTAAGAAGGATACTGACATACTTAGAGACAAGTAAATAAAACAAGCTTTGGCTACACCAAATAAATCATGCACTGTTGACAACAAAGAACAGGTGAAGGTGCACTGATGCAGAACACAGTTTAATGCAAGTGTAAGCAAGGGCAAACACACTGTCTAAATATGGTGCTGAATGCAGTTTGTTCTAGCCTGTGCTTGCAATTCAGTGTTTGTGCCTAGGAATGTTAATGAAGAAGTTCAGCTGCACCCATTGCTGTTGTCTGTCATCACCAACCTAGTAGTTTTCTTAGTGTAGACCAGGCTACCGAGTCGATCCTTATACGGTCAACGTTTACAGAGGCTCAACAAACCCTACATACATGCTCTGGCTTGTATGCTTTTGAGAAAAATACTGGGCTGAAATTATACACTATAACTTAAAATTCAATTTGTTCTATAGTCCAGTTTACTGAAGAATTGAAAAGCCCAACTCTCCTAGCAAACCACCATAGGAAAAAGGACACATTTCTCACCTTCTTCCTTTATCCATCTGCCATTCACATCTCATTCCCACGACAGACAGTATCTTAAATAGTCTCTCCCAAGGGTCTGTAATCTGGGATGATTTCTCAGTCAGACCCTCTATTACATATTTCTGAGAGCTACGTTTGCTGGGGGACATGAGATCAGAGGTATCTTGTGAACCTAGAAAAAAGGAAGAAAAAAAAAAAGATTTCTCCATGTGCAGAAATCAAATTAGTTAAAGAAAAAAATAATCAAGTAGCAGAACAGTATATTTGATAGATAACTATGAAATCCTATCTGAGCAAGGAAAAAGATAAAACCTGAAGAGACATTGGAACTACATGGCACTTCACACACTACAAGAAATCTGATCAAATGACTTCCAAGCCTCTATTTCATAATTAACTAAGCTATCCACAATTTCACAGAAAATATAAACAAGTTGAGACAAATTAACAAGAGTAAGTAAAATCAGGATCAAGACCTAGGTGTGTCTCAAAACGTCTAGTCTGAAAGGATATCTCAACTGTCTTAGATCTCTGTATCTTTGTTAATTTGTGTCAAACATTCTCCAAATGCAGTTATATGGTAGTTTCTTTTATGTTTGGCCTTATGTTCTAAGAAGCAGAAGAGTATTTACTAGTCTGAGCACTATTAAGATTATTTTTCAACAAGGTCCATCATTGTTCCACCTTCACACCAGCCTGTGCTACTATCACACCAAATCGCACAAGCACAGCAGTGGCAGGTCTGGTTAAGTCCTTGGACTGGGAACCTCCCAGGAAACCCCAGATGCTACAGAACATGTAGGTGTTGGAATTTAGCAGATGACATTTTTTTCTCCTAGCAACATGCCAAAACTCCAGCATGGTATTAGGGAAACTGTACTGCTGAACATGCCAGCTTTAAGGCTTAAACTTAAAATAGAGGCACTGACTAACAGACTAGACCTTTCGCCCCATGAGTTCTGGTTTGGGGGAACTAGACATGTAAAGGAGAATATTGGCTTCCTTTTTTAAAAGGAGGTTTAGTTCTTTTCCTTGCAAACAAACAGTTATAAACCCAATATACCAGTCACTATGATCCATTGTAACAAGCAATTGGGTGCTATTACATTGGAGGCTGGGGAAGGAGACTTTAGATTCCTCCTGCCCACACACATTTATAGAAAATGAGGCAGTTATGGAATATGTTTTCCTTAGATTCTACAGTGGTTCTCAAACTTCATTGCTCCGCGACCTCTTTCTAACAACAAAAATTACTACATGACCCCAAGGTGGGAAACTGAAGCCTGAGCCCGCCCAAGCCCCACCACCCCAGGTGGTGGGCCAAAGCAGAAGCCCAAGGAATTCAGCCCTGGGCAGGGGGTCTGTAACCTGAGCCCCATCGCCCAGGCCTGAAGCACCTGGGCAGTGGTGTTCGGACTTTGGTCCTGGGCCCCAGCAAGTCTAATGCCAGCGTTGGCGACTCCATTAAAACAGAGTCGCGACCCACTCTGGGGTCCCGACCCACAGTTTGAGAACCGCTGCCTTAGAATAATCCTGCTAACCCTCCCATATTTGTCAGTCTCACCCTATGCATAATGCTTGGATAATGAAGGACAGGAATTTATTATGTTGTGCAGGGAATCAAAGAAAGCAAAAACTGTTTCACAGCCTCACTCCAAATATGTCAAAGCCATCCCTGGGCTACTTGTCCTCAGTAGAGATCCAATGGCAAAGAGTTAGGAATTAACCTGGTGTGACGTACCCAGCTAAGTTCCAACACAGGTAATGATATTCTGCTAGCCTAAATTCACATCATAGTTTCAAATGGATGTGAAACTCTCTCCTACCCTGAACTGCTTTGTGGCGCTCACAAGGGCCATTAGATATCTGCTGCATTATTTTACTGAAAGGGCTGCATTTCATAGTGGATGTAGTAGTGATCCCTATCTTTTACCCTCCTTACAGGATTATTTAGTTTTCTGAAATCAAATGAAAGATCCTGTGAAACTGTACAATATTTTTATTACCCTAACTCAGTGGCAGATATTACGTAAAATGAATACCTTATTCAGTTACACTAATTTAGAAGAGGATGTTAACATCATTTGGTAAAAGTATTCTTACCTTGATACTGGTTTTCCATTTGTGTAGATCTAGTTACATAATTAATATAAAATTCTGCTGCCTTGTTCAAGTACTTGTACAGCAAGCTGGCAGGCAGTCGAACATCAGGGTTGTTAATGATTAGAGGAAGAACATCACAAACTAAGAGGTGAAAAAAAGCACATTGGGTTTGTTTTTTCTGATACTTGTTTTGGCTACATAAGAGTTCAAAATCAACAGTGCAAGTTTCCAGAACCTTCTGTCTAGCAAAATATTATCTTCCTGGCATACACAGAGAAATTCGATATAAACATAAAACACTTTTGCTGAAGAGCTGCATGTAACAGTGCTTTATTTCTTAGAATTCAGAATGATAACACACAAGAACCCCAAAAGAGAGAGACACAAAGCAGGCTGCTCCCTAAAACAGAGAGGCACAACTCAACCTACCTTACTCTAGGTTGGCTCTTTGAAGACTAACTATGAAAGACCCAGATCACACACTTTCTTGTAGAGCTGTCTAACCTGCCAGCCTTAAAGTGAAAGCCTGGAATTTTAATACAGTTTTCAGTACACCACAGCAAACACCACAAGAGTTAGCCACTAAATGCCCCGTGGGTCCTGTCCAGTTTTTGACCAGTTTTAAAATTAGTTCAGACTACAATAATTTTCAAACCAGTTTGAACCATAGAATAGACCTGGTTTAAGGTGGCCTGATCTGTTTCCCCCCACCCCCGCGAATCTGTTCCAAGGCCAAACTGTCTTAAAACCACTTAATCAAAAACTGGTCAGGCTGCCTTAAACTGGGTTTCCACTAGGGCTCTAAATGATTTTAAAATTGGTTAGAAAATTTCCCCTGCATAAATAGGTCTTAGGTGTTCGCTTCCATAAGAGTATACAGTAACCTAGAATTCAACATATCATTTCGGCAGATGATATACTAACAGTAGCCAAATTTTTGTGACAGCAAGGTAGAAGATCAAATCCAAGAGTCCTCTGCACATCTGGAGTAAGGACTGCCAACTCATTTCACACAGGCCATTAAACTAAAAAGATTTGTTCACTACCAACCTAGGCTGACGAGTTCTTAACAGATGGTACCAAGCTTTGTCATTTAGTTCTATAATAAAACAGACACTTGTAGTTTCTTACCAAATAATTTCCTAAAGCAATTGACCGGGGATTCTTGGTCCTCAATATTTTCAGCCTCTAATAACGTTTCTCCTAGGCCCACCTGTGTAAAAAGTGGTTAAAATGAATAGCTACTCAGTACTTTCAGACGTTTTTGGAAATATGAGATTCAAAGCAATCGAGCAAACACGCTCCCATCAGTAGCATTCCATCGTGTACTGAGATTAGTACACTATGCAATTTTCATTTACACTTCACAGTTAAACAGCAATGTTTTAGTATCTGTGGAGTCAATCTCAGGGGACAAATCCTAAAGCAAAAATATACTGTAGTACATATTTCAGTAAGTTCACTGTCTCCCACTCGTCTCCTAAGTAAGAAGTAACTGACAAAGCAGTATCATTTTCTAGTAAACTAGATTTCATTTTAACGTGAGATTACAATCTCTCTTTTTTTACTGTTCTGGCTTACTTTTAATCATGGACTCACCTGTGGACTTTACAAAGAAAGAGACTGCTTTGTTTTCTTGGGTTAATTTTACACTTATAACCTCAGTGGTTTGAGCATTGGCCTGCTAAACCCAGGGTTGTGAGTTCAATCCTTGAGGGGGCCATTTAGAGATCTGGGGCAAAAATTGGGGATTGGTCCTGCTTTGAGCAGGGGGTTGGACTAGATGACCTCCTGAGGTCCCTTCCGACCCTGATATTCTGTGATTCATTTGGGGGTCTGAACTTAAGGTATGACAGCAGCAACTGCCTGAAATATCACCTGCAAGTCTGAAGTTAAAAAAAACCAACCCACCCTCATCTGACAAAGCACATAACCTGTACACAAAGGCACGGGCTGATAAGGTTGTTAACAGCAAAAAGAAGCTAGTTTTCTCTTACCCCATGCTGCACCACAGTCTCTGGGAAGCGTCGTAGAAGCAGCAGTAGCATTTCTGCCCTTTCTAGCGTATTAAAACACTGCTCTGTGGCCTTTAGTAACATTTCACACTGAATTCGACCAGGAAGGGTCTCAAATAAACCTGAAAAAAAAAAATCAGTTATTGAAATAAAAAGCAATCTGTCTGAATTGAGGAGACAGAAAAAAAGCAAAAGAATAATCAAAGTTGTCTTGTTGATCAGTTACAAAAAGCACCCTACGGTGCTCTTGCAACTACTATGACGTTTTAGACAGAGAACAGGCACCCATATCTATGCGAAGAGCAATGCACATACGTTTCTAAATATATTTCAGGGTAAAGTGCATGGTTAATAAAAGTAAATTTTAAAACAATTTAGAAAATTTAAAAACTGCATTATAGTAATGCATGGGAACACTGAAATCAAAACCATTTAATATTTGTTAAGACAGATGGTAGCCTTATCAAGAATTCCCATTGAGATTTTTAATAATGAATGTTGTATTTAGATAATTTGTTTAAAAGAGACAATGGCCTATCGTATGAGTCAACAATACGATGCTGTCACAAAAAAAGCAAATGCAATTGTGGGTTGCATTAACAGAGGCACAGCATGCGAATCACGGGAAGCGATAGTACCGCTCTACTCGGCGCTGGTTAGGCCTCAGCTGGAGTAGTGTGTCCAATTTTTGTCACTAACGTATAAAAAGGATGTAGAGAAACTGGAAAGGATTCAGAGGTGAGTGACAAAAGATAATCAAAGAGACAGAATGCAGCCACATGAGCAAAGGCTGACAGAACTGGGTATGTTTAGTTTGGAAAAGAGGAGATTAAGTGGGGGACAGGATAGCAGTCTTCAAATACGTGAAAGGCTGACATAAAAAGATGGAGAAAAATTGTTCTCTCTTGCCACAGAGGGCAGGACAAGAGGCAATGGGTTCAAACTACAGCATAGCTGTTTTAGATTAAATCTCAGGAAATACTTCCTAACTGTAAGAACAGTAGGACAATGGAACAAATTGGGTAGGGAAGTCGCAGAATCTCTTTCACTGGAGGTTTTCTAGAAGAGGCTGGAGCCATCTGTCTTGTATGGCTTAGACACAACAAATCCTGCATCTTGGCAGACTAGATGACCCTTGCGGTCCCTTCTAATCCTATGGTTCTATGTTTCTGTATCCTTTAATAAACCCTTAAGAAGGTCGATTTCCAAGAAGGTCTCTTGTCAGTATCCACACACTATGGCCATTCTATTAATTGGTGTCTTGTCTGAGTCATTAGAAGGAGTGGCAAAGAATCGTGGGCATCTCCGACCCCATGTAAATGAGAAAAGGAGTCAAGAAGAAGTAGTAGTAGTGAAGTGTCTGGCTAGAAATAAGAGTGCTACATATTCCTTCTCATACATTTTCATGGGAAGTATTTGTGAGGCTCTATAATCACTACACAAACTGTTCTCCGTGACCTGCTCCCACAGCCTTCACTAACTGTTCTGGTGCACGTCCTTGGCCAGCAAACTACATTTAGTTTGTCAGATTCAAGTCCCAATTTCACAAGCCACCTGTGGTTCACCAAATCCTCTGCCAGCAACCAAGAGGTAGTTCCCTGGCAAGGGATACTGACAGAGGAGTGGAGCTGGTAGTTGCACTTCTCATAGTGCTTCAGCTCCCTGCCCTGCTTCTTCCCCTGTGTCTCCTAAACCTAAGGGTACGTCTACACTTACCGGAGGGTCCAGCGGAGGCAATCGATGTTCTGGGATCGATCCCGGAAGTGCTCGCCGTCGACACTGGTACTCCAGCTTGGCGAGAGGAGTACGCGGCATCGACGGGGGAGCCTCCCTGCCGCGTCTGGACCCGCGGTAAGTTCGGACTAAGGTACTTCGAATTCAGCTACGTTATTAACGTAGCTGAATTTGCATACCTTAGTCCGAGGTGGGGGCTTAGTGGGGACCAGGCCTAACAGTAGGTGAGTCTCTGTGGCTGAGAGTCACTGTATACAATAGACCACAGATAGTTCATCAGACTAGGACTTGCGGCTTCCAAATCAGCTGTGTAGCCTGGGGATTTATTCTTAGATTCCCACTAGACTCCACCTCTGTCAGATGACAGAGTCCTTACCTCTTAAGAACTGAGTCTGCTTATCCTGTGAGTCATTCCTTAATGCTGATGTAATAACATTAATCTCCCTCCACACCACTGGCTGGTCTGGAAAATTCACAAACCTGGAATAAAGGGTCAGGCAAAAAATCAGAATAATCCCAAATTCAGTTTAAAACAGAAAGCTTACTTTGAAAGCACCTGTATGAAGAAATACAAAAGAACATTTTGCTTTCATGGCTGATTTTGTTTTTAAAATATGAGTAAGATCTGTCTAGTTTGCCTACAGAAATGACATAACATCAGCATTAGATCCTTGCACTCCCATCTTATGATAAAAGTACTGTGGTATACAGCATGGAAAAAGATGACGAGTGTTTTTAGAGTTCTATGTTCAGCGAAGTTTACAAGACACTTTCAAAGAGAATTAAGCAAAAGCATTTCTATTACTTACATGTCATATAACAGTCTGCCAGCTGATGCTGTCCGCTCCGCATTCCTCTCGATAGTGTACATTTCATACTGAAATACAAGAGAATGGAATAATAGCCACACTGTATATCCTCATGTACCCACTTCGTTCTTCCATACTGACACCTGTCACTAACTTGTTATAATGAGCCCATATTTGAATAGTAAATACTGAAAGTACCACAAGCAGTATTCAATTTAGAAACTTAAAAACTGATGGTAAATATTTGTAACCATACAAAAATCTTACTTTAACTGTTATATGTTTTAATATTGTTAAGATAAATAAGTTTGCTTTTTTTTATTTTCGAGAAGATAAAATAATGACAATACAATGAACTCCATCAATTACACAAGCAAGTTTACTCCCAAAGATACTACTCACATTTAGTTCAAGTTTTGACAACACCTAAGGCCAATGTAAATAATGGAAAACTCCAATGGAAAAGGTTATTTTTATACAAATAAACATCCTGCTGCAAAGCCTGAAACCCAAACACTGCAGCACTGTCCTAGTGCAGGAGACACAAAAATTGACTAAACCTACTATAAACAAAGTAATGAAACTGACTGGTCTATTTTCATTGTCTTTGCTGGGTGAAATGCCAAAAGCAATTGAACTTTTACAAAGTTTTTATTTTTAATTGTAGGAAGGTTTAAAAAGCAAACCAAACCCATGATCTTTAACATGACATTGCCTGTGCAACTTTCAGCACGACACCCCTACCCTCTTTGGAGTTTGCCAACAGTTCTCTCTAGTCTTTTGCTGAAGGAATCTGATCAGTTTCTTGCCTATCCAAGTACCCACACTCTCCTCCTTCAAATCCCTCTTTGAATCCCACTTCTATGTACATTTTCTAGGTTGAACTCCTCACTGAGTCCATGCATTCTTGCATCTTCATCCTTGTCCTATATATCATATTTGTCTGAGTTAAACTGTGAGTTCATGGGGAAGGCGGGTTCCAGGCTTTAAATTTTCTGTAAACCACCATAAACACTTATGAAGCTGTGCAAATTTAGTACAAAATAAAGGTAAAAGATTATTCCAGACTGCAAAGTGAAGGTGCCAAATGTTCCACTGGTATAAATCAACATAGTGCCTTTGATTTTAATGGCACTATGCCAGTTTACACCAGTTGAGAAGAGGGCACAAACTCTAAAGTCAAGAAATGCCAAAGTTAAAGTTAACTCTGTACCTTTGAATGTATGCATTACAATACAGCATTTTTACTATATGAATACATGCTGTTTTATCCACCGGACCAATGCCTCATTCAGTGTGCAGACTAGACTATGTACAGTGAATAAGACAGCAGTACAATATTTGTAAATAAATTATTAGAACAGAAATGAAGATGAGAGGTGCACACAGTCAACTACATGGGACAAACTTTACTTTGTCAATGCCCACTCATTTACTTTCATTTTTTTGAGTAAATGTGTTATCCTCTCACATGAGTGAAACCTGCCTCTGCACTGTACCCATCTACTCTGTGCAATGAATGTATTGAGTGACAATTCAGCTCTCACAGCTGGGTACATTCTGTGTAAGTTTATGGTGTATGTTAAGAGATCCAGATTTACACTGTTGTAATTAAACAGAATCCGAACTATAAGGAAGCAGGGATGACAGGTCCCACCACTTTGTTCACTATGCACCACACCAGCTCATTTGCTGCATTCTCTCCACTTAAGTATTAATGATCCAAGAGCCTCAGAGAAAAATGAGTTTGCAATAATATAATTAAAGATTGCAGATATTCCAAAATACAGGACTGTGAACCATTTGCTGGGGGCCTCCTTCCTCCTTGCTAAATTTCATAAAAGTGCAATAGTTACTTTTTAAAATATTTTTCCTTGAAAACAGTTGCTGTAATTGTCACAGGAATGTTATTTGTTCATGAATGAGAGAGCTAGCGGGGCCACACAACTGGGAATAGAAGGAAAGGTGGTAAATGACAACGTCTTTTGTGAGTCACATTATGAAAGTTTGAAAAGCACTATCAAAAACACAATGGCAGTTTCTTCAAGTGACATTAACTTTGGCATTTCCTAACTTATGGATGCTTCACTTTACAGACTTTGCCCCCTGCAAACACTTATGCGCATGCTTAGCTTTTAGCACTAGTAGTTCTATTGAAGTCAAGCATGTGCTTAAGTGTTTGCAGGATCAGGGCTGTATAAGTTCTCAATAGAGGTTTTCTATGGCATTCCCTAGTTTGTTTTGTTAAATAAAAAAATTTAAATAGAATCCTGATTATTTGCCTTGACAATGCAACTAGGCAACACAAGAATGGCAGGAATGAAAAAAGTGCACATCCAACTTAGAACATCCCAATGAATGAGGCCACATCTACACTTAACATTTAAATTTACACAGTTCTGTCCCTCAGGTTTGAAAAATCCACCTCCCTGAGCGATGTAGTTATGCTGACCAATCCCCCAGTACAGATGCAGGTAGATCGATGGAAGAATGGTTCCATCACCCTAGCTTCTGTTGCTCAGGGAGGTGATATTCCTACACAGATGGAAAAAATCCTTCTGTCAGTGCAAGCTGCATCTATACAATAGGGTTATACCAGCATAGCTACAGTGCCATACCTATGCCCCGGGCAGCTGACAGTGAGAACCCCACTCTCAGCCCGATGTTCCCACTGTCAGCCTTGGGCAACCGACAGCGGAAAAGTAATAATGGACTTTATTACTGCAAATAATAAGGTCCATTATTACTTTACCACAATTGTCCATGGTTTGTCCGCAACTCAGCCACAATTTTTTTGACAATTATCCTGCAATTCAAGTAGGGTCTTAGTAATAATTCTATTTTGTTACAGTCTGAAAGTGTTCATCTTTTGTATGCCAAAATTCTTACATTGGAATTCTGTAATGTATGATTTTATACAGCTGCGCCTTCTTTGACATTGTGGGAACAGAAAGAAGCACTGCCAGCACACAGCAGAGGCTATGACTCTCGCATCATTAACCACTTATTGTTCCTATAATCCATTTGTGTTTTTACTTTAATTTGTTTCGCCAGCTGGAATTTTGTTGTGCTGAAAGGTGAAGAGAAAGGAAAGCATTTGAGCTGACTGGGACTGAAAAAACTTTTGTCTCCATGGCTTTCCCCGTACTCCGTGTGCTCTGGCCTACCACTTCTCTAGTACAGGTTTTTATTTTTCAGGCTAGCTCTAGCAAGAGCATGACTAAGGCCCCCAATCCTGCAAAGGTCATGTCTACAAGAGGATACCAGTGAAAGCTCAAATGAATCAACTGAAGATGCGAAGACAATGCATGTAAATTAAAGCACACCAAACCCCGTGTGGATGCGCTCTCAGAAGGAAAGGGGTTCCTACGAATGGCGACTTTATTGCCCTGTGAGAGCAATCCCCAGGACATTTAACATGATGAATTCACACCTTTAGCGGATTCACCTGAGCACCCCCGCATGGGGTGACCCTCATGTCGCTCCACGAGGGGAGCGCCAGTTCGGCGCGAGGCCGTAGGTACATCCCTGCAGCATAGGACCTCAGCCACGCTCCAAGTGGTTTGCAGGCTGGGACGCAGCCAGGTCCCTAAGGTCCCCACCATGGCAATGAGCATGGTATGACCACCCACATGTCGGGGGCCTAAGCCATGTGCTGCCACCACCCTCCTCCCCAGGGTTCAAGAGGAGGCTGGCATCAGTGCTACCCTTCAGCTCAGGGCAGAGGGAGGCTCCTACTGCCAGGGCTGGATCCGTGTGGCAAGAGCAGGCAAGTGCCTCAGATGCTGACTTGGGGAATATGAGGACCAACCCCTTCCATGCTACCCTGAGGCTGCCGCAAGGCACTGTGGGGAGGGGGTGCGAGGCGCACACAGGGCTGGGGGGGGGCTGCCGCAAGGCACTGTGGGGAGGGGGTGCGAGGCGCACACAGGGTTGGGGGGGGCTGCCGCAAGGCACTGTGGGGAGGGGGTGCGAGGCGCACACAGGGCTGGGGGGGGGCTGCCGCAAGGCACTGTGGGGAGGGGGTGCGAGGCGCACACAGGG